>NC_142501.1:19211644-19513072 GCF_057876585.1 Rhinolophus sinicus
CCTGCCCTGGTGTTACAGTGGTCAGCCAACTTGGTTGCATCTAGACAAATGAAGAACTTGCGAGAAAACACATGAAGGTTACTAATGCCAAACACGTTATAAGGAGACATTTGCCTGTGCCATCTGTGTATTATGTCTTCTACAAAGGACTATCAGCAAAGGAAGGGAATGGAAACTATTCTCATTGTGGGCAACCTCCCCCTCCCCACAAATGCCAGAGTTGAGGCAGTGGATAAAAAAGTGGGCAGAGGAGCAGGAGCCCCTGAGAAGGCAGATCAGAAAAGGGGTCAGCTCTTGTATCTTGAATTTGTTGCTGGAAAAGAGAAGGGTTTTACTCTCCCCCCAGAGCTGTTTTACTCTTCCAAGTCTACTGGGGGTCTTTTTGATGTAGTTACTCCCCACACAATCTCACATCTCCTTAAGGTCCAACTTCAGCTAATGGCACTGAAGAAACAATAGCTCTCTTGGAAGAACAGAAGAGTCCAGAAGCTTCTAGATCCAACAGGCCACTGTCTAACCTGACAAACTGCTCTCCAGCCTGAGGGATGATAAAACCTCACAGGCGGGGAGAAAATTCCATATCAAGAATGTCTGCTTCTGAGAGCTCACTCTGATTGCACACATCCCCATTAACAAAAACAGATGTGTGCTCACAAGTAAACATTCAAGGTCAATATATGTTCCTCTCTGCCAATCTAATTTGGCACTTCAACATGAGCAAATAGTCTAAGAAGCAGAGTGCAACTTTGCTATAACATTGGTGTCCAGTGAAGGGACTCAAAGCTGTGTATTGGGTTAACTGTTATATATCTAGGAATAGACTATTTCACGGGGAATGATTTGAGCTATGGTAAGTTTCCTGACATGTAGTGAGTAGTCACTATTAGAGAAAAAGAGGGTATAATATTTAAGAGCTTAATTTTGAATCCTGGTTCTAGCTCTATGAGTGTCACCCTCATAGAGTCATAGGGCAAGTCATTTAACCTCAGTTTCTATCTCTAAAATGGAGGTTTTAATAATGTGTATCAACTATCTTGTTGGCATTAAGCACATAAAAATGTGAGCTCATCTAGGATTGTTCCATGGCGCTAGAGGAAACAGGATCCCAGAAGGCTGGATACCTAAGCTTGTCTTCATTCATTCCTTCACTGAATATTTATTGAGTATCTACAATGAGCCAGGTAGCGATATAGCAGTGATGATAAAAGACATAACTCAATATCATCATGGCACTTACAATCTTGCGATTTATCTGCCATCCTAAATGGGACCCTCCTGTATCACTCAGCATCCTGCACATGGTGCTTCTCAAAGTTATCTGAACATAAGAATCACTTGGCTCTTTTGTGAAAAGATATTTTCAAAGACCTCATCTCATTCTATTGAGTATCACAGGAGGATACTGACTTCATTGTCCTCATTGGTAAAATAGAGACCAGCAACCCCTGCCACGATCTTATTGTATATTCAAGCAAAGTAGCATGCAGGAAAGGGCTTTGGAAACCAAGAAGTTACTTTCCAGCATGGCATCCAGGCTGTCCCTGGAGGTTCAGAGAAGCCAGCTAAAGGCCCCTCAGAGCCTGTGGCCTGTCCTGATGTCCTCCTTCCCCACCTTCTCTCTCGGGACTCTCCAGAGACATGACTCAGAAGCTACCCATCCCCATTTCAACCTCATGAGCTAATGAGTCTCAGACTGGAACCAAGGTGGACACTTGTGTTGCATTCTGGGAGAACACCTATTACAAGCCTTCAGAGGGCCAGTCAATGGCCATAACTGGTGGTTTTCAGGAAACAGCTCTGCCTTTCCTTGGTACCTGTTGAAATGGTAGATGAACCCAAAGATGACAGTGGTGAATTGAAGGATCTTGATAAGTTCTCATCATCTAGCACCTGCCTGCCTTTCCAGCTTCATCTGCCATTCCTCTTCCATAATCCCCTTAAACCCTGATTACCTCTCCCCTTTTTTCAGTAATAAAATCCTCCAATTTTTAACTTTTCACAAAGCCATCCAGAATAATGACTCGTTTCCTAGCCCCTTTGCTACTATGATCAATGGGATGTAAGCAGAAATGTCAAGTGCATCCAGGAGCAGTCCAAAATAAACAACTGGCATGTGTTTTATCCCCTTTCTATCCTCTCTTCCTCTATCCTGCTGCTTGGAATGCAGATGTAATGCTGAAGCGCTAGTGTCTATTTTGAATGTTGGGGAGGAGACTACATATTAGTAGCTTTGGAATAGAGAAGGAGGCTGGAGCTCTGAGTACTGTGTGGAGTCGAGCCTTGGGTCTAGCATTGAACTATCAACTTCTGGACTTTTACATAAGAGAGAAAGAAACCTCTATCTAATTTAAGCCACTGTTATTTTGAATTTCTGTTACTCACCTCCCAAATGAGTCCTAACTGACCTAGTGGTCAGGGGCGTGGCTTCTGGAATCAGACTTCCTAGGTTCAATCACTTATTGGCTCGTAGTTATCACAAGTTTGCTTCGCTTTTTGTCTCAGCTGAAAAAGGAGGGTGGTAAAGATAGCATCTACCTTCTAGGATTAGGAATAAGCTAATATATGTGAAGCTGAAAACAGATAAACCCTGGCACATAGGAAACACCCAAAATAAAAGTGTGTGCCAAGGAGCAAGATTGAAGGTTATTCTCTCAACTCAGAGGTAGGCTTTTTTAATGCTGCAGCAATAGCAATAGTGCTAATAGTAATAGCTTTACATTTTTTATGGAGCACTTCACAAGAATCTTTTCAACAACTGTGTAAGTTATGTATTATTATTTTTATTCCACAGAGAAGAAACTGAAAGCTTAAGAAAAAGAGGGTAAGTGATGTGCCAAAGATCACATAGCTAGTAAGGGGCTGTAGCAGGAATCACACCCAGGTCTTTTAGCTCCAAATTCCCTACATTTTCTGAAAACCTTCACTCACTCATAAATGCAAATCATTGTACTACTATGTGTTCTAGTTTTCAATCATGTCCTACATGCATACATTTTTGCAAAGAGATCCCCAGGCTACACTTTTCTATTTATAAAGAATCAAAAAGGGTACCCAAATTCTTCATGTAAGAAATTTTGCTTCTGGTCCCTGACAGCTCAAATGTAAATAGACACTGTGTTTGATCACAAAAACTGTTAGCTCTAGAATATACTATGGAAAAAGGGATCTGATCAGGGCTCAGCTCAGGACTAAGGGTGGAAGAAAAGCCTTGATCCACCTTGATTGCAAATCTGGATAACCGGGCCTGATTCTGAGTGATATTAAGGGGCCCAGAGTGGAACGTCTGGGGTGGGGGTGGGACTTCAGGACAGCGCATGTGTTTTGAATTGGCAATTCTTTTAACAGAAGCTGTTTGGAACCAGGACTGGGAAGCTGCTGCTAACTGCCATGTTGTAGCCATTTTCCATGTTCCCTGAGGGCAGGGTCTGTGGCTGTCATTGTATCTGAGGGGATTTAAGTTAGATGCTCAGAAGAACTTGCTCACTCTAATGACTGTGGGAAGCAGACACCACTGTGGTTGTAGAATATTATTATCTGCACAAATTTGAAGAAAGTATAGGAAAAAGTCACACATATAGGATATCAGTTGAGCATCATTGTAGTAGTCTACAGTTATGAGCAGTGAAAACAGACCTGAATTCAAATCCCAGCTTCAGTGATTTGGGCCCATTTCCATAACCACTCTCATCCTCCCCGCTGCCCCCCACAAAGAGGAGATCACAGTATCTTGTCCACCTCTGAGTGACTGTGAAAACAAAATGTCCAATAATATGGGAGATGTTTAATAAATATTCATTTATCCTTTTCTTATGAATCTTTTCCTCTATGATTCAGCACTTCCTGCAATTCTAAGGTACTAGAAACTTTTCAAAGGCGAAACTGCTTGATTTCTAGCTTCTGAACCCTTTCCAACATTACTTTCTGAGAAAGGCGAATCATTGAGGTGGATCAGAAATCAGACAGACAAACTGGGCTTTGCTTGCTGGCCCAGCGCCTCCCTCTCAGATTCCATTTTCTCCACTGTCCTCACTGGCACAAAAATGGGATTGTCAAAACCTAGACGCTCCACACAGCGTGTAGAGTCCGAGTGGGACTCTTACTGCCTGTGTATCTTACTGCCTGCAGAGATGAGCACCTGAAATCTCCTTAGGGTTTGGGACTGGGCTCCAGTGCCAGTTGACAGGAAGGACAGGCTGCTGGAAACTAGGGCGTGGGCCTGTCTGCTACTCCCTGCATGGCCTGGGGACTCCTATGCCTTCCTGTACACAATGAAAGGATGAGATTAGGCGAGTGCTGAAGACCCTCCAAACTCCAAGTTCCTCGGAGCCAGCAATGAAGAGAATACCTATCGGAAAATATGACTTCTCTGTCCTCTGTTAGTTTCTATGGGATATCTATACTCCTGAACCTTGTTTACACTTTCTCTTGAAGAAAAACACTTTAAAATCTATGAAACATTTCTTTCCTAAGTGGCAGGCTCTGTGTATAGGGGTAGAATGGGGGAAAGGAGGCGTTAACAATGAGAGAGGATGCAGGGAAAAAATGACAATGTCACCTTAGAAGCAGTCACTCCAATCTCTTGAGTTCAACTTGGGTAGGGAGGTCTGGCCTGCTTCTTCACAGGAAAATGACAAGGAGCCGATCAGTGAGAAAAAGTTATGTATAGTCCTTTTGCCTCCAAGCCTCTTATAGCCTGCCATAACATTAAAAAGTCTTATTGTGTAAGTCTTACACCCAAAGCACAGAGAAAAAATATAAATTAAAAAGAACTTATGTCATAAAGTAGTTCTTTCCTTCACCTCTACATTTTTTTTCCTTCAAAATGAGACTGGATGAAGGAAAAAAGAATTCCTTTTCAACTCCTAGGCTCTATGTTTAGTCCAGTAAGAACTTCCACTGTCGAACGTAGTTGCCCCAAAGAGAACACAACCAATGGCAAGCAGTTGAAAAGAGTTGCTTTATATGATTTTCTGTCTGTAAAGGTAAAGGGCAGAAGTACGTGTTACCTACCTATCCTAATGCCCCTTTTTTTCCCCCCTCCAAAGGAGGAAAAGGGAGAGAAAGATCCAAAAGGGAGGGGAGCTGGGTCTCAGTAGCTTTCCATTCAGCTGGAAAAAGAATTGCTCTGGTTGCTACAACTTGGGTTTGCCCTTTCTTGCTGCGTTTGGGGAGGGATGGCCACTACTGCAGTCCACTGGCGCCCCCTATTGCCCATTTCAGGAAACTCACAGGGCTGCACAAACTGCTAAACCCTGTCACCTTAACAACTTCTAAATTCTTCTGAAAGGAAATCTCAAAAATCAGAAATTGTGATGGCACCTTTAATTCACTGAGGGGCAGTTTACAGTCAAGTTAAATTATTATTCCACAGACTTATAGACTGTTAGGGTCTTCAGAAAATGTTTAGCCTTTTTTTTTTTACACTAAGTGTGAGCATTACTTTTAAGAGATATTAGCAGTTACTATGTGAAACCAAAGGGGTTAGGAAATGGTGAGTTAACAAGCATTAAGTAAACACTATACGTATAAGCAGGTTCTTCCTTCCTGGACTTCTCAGAGCCTCTAATATGGATTGTGTATCTCCCAAAGGGAAATGCAATTTCCCAGTCGTTTTTGACAACAGACCCACTTTCTATATAAACTTCTTATAGGGCCAATATTCCAGGGACACACTTGGCAAGTGCTGATAAAGTCCAGATGAATCATTCTACAAATTTGGAAAGTCAGTCCCAGGGAGATGCCAGTGACTAGATAGTAGCAGAGCCACTGTGAGGACCCATCCGGTGACTGCCGTACTCCCAGAGATGCTTCTTCACCAGAGTGCCCCACCCCCTTATGGCTGATCTTTAGTATTTCCATCTCCATAAAGCATGTTTATTTGTGGAATGGGAAATGGCATTGCCTTCAGCCAAGGATATCGAAAGTAAGGTAGACCCCTTTCAAATATGTTCCACCTCTTTGGGGAGGAGAATTTGCTTCTGATATTTTCAATTCTATTTCTCTCTGTCTCTTCTGAAGAACTTCATTGCTTTATAAAAAGCCCCTATTCAACAAATAGTTGTTATGCACATAGCTCTGTGCCAGCTGGACGATACACAGATGGACGAGATAATATACTACGTTGGGTAAGAGCAAAGGTTTCGAGGTTGTGCCACATTCTGACTGGGTATATTTGGACAAGTCATTTATCATATTTAAGTCTCAAGCTATAGAAACAACCTAACTGTCCATTGACAGATGAGTGGATTAACAAATTACAATATACGTAAAGTTCAGCCTTAAAAAAGGAAATCCTGCCACTTGCAACAACATGGATGAACCTGGAAGACATTATGCTAAATGAAATAAGTCAGACACAGAAAGAAAAAATCTGTAAGATCTCACTTATATGTGGAATCTTAAGAAGCTGAATACAGAGAAGGAAAGAGCAGAATGGTGGTTACCAGGGGTGGGGAGGTGGGGAAAATGGGGAGATGTCTGACAAAGGGTACAAAGTTGCAGTTACGTAGGATGCATCAGTCTAGAGAGCTCATGTACAGCATCATGACTATAGTTAATAATACTGTACTGAATACTGAAAATTTGCTAGGAGAGTAAACTTTAGGTACGTTCATCACAACAACAAAAAATGGTAACTATGGGAGAATACAGGTTAATTAGTTTGGATGTAGTCATCATTTCACTATGTATATGTGTATCAAAACATCATGTTGTACACCTAAATATACACAATTTTTATTTTTATTTATTTATTTTTATTTTTATTTTTTGAGTACTAAAAGTTTGATGTGTTCATTTAGAAAATTACATCAAGGATAAGGTATTTAAAATCTATATCAGTCAGGTCTAAATTATTGTTAAAAAGTGATTTGACCTGTAGAAAGTATATTCGGTCTTCCAACTTTGCTTTTCTCACATATATCTATGCATTTCTCTATTCCTTTACTTTTTATTTCTCTCCAAATTTTCAGCGAAGTTACTAATGCATGTCACCTCTCATTTAACCACATATAGTAATATATTTAATTTTGGATACTACATTTTTCACATAATATTATATTGTGAACTTTTTTCTGTGCCATTTAAAAATACTTAAAAATGTAATACTCAATATTTAAATAATAACCATTGTCTTGTTGTTGTTGTTATGTTGTTTCCAATTTTTAGTATTATAAACAATGTTGAATAGGTATTTAAAACTGCGTTTGTTTCTGAAATCAGACCTGGATACAATTTTTGTTTTTAAAAAATCAATTTAGGGGCAGCCGGTTGAGTCAGTGGTTAGAGTGCAGTGCTCATAACACCAATGTCTCTGGTTTGATTCCCACATGGGTCCGTGAGCTGCACCCTCCACAAGTAGATTGAAAACAATGGCTTGGCATGGAGCTGAGCTGAGCCCCCCCACAACTAGATTGAAACCAACGACCTGACTTGGAGCTGATGGGTCCTGGAAAAACACACTGTTCCCCAACATTCCCCAATAACATTTTTAAAAAAAAATCAATTTAATAAATAAATAAAAGACTCAGGCTGCCCATCTATAAAATGGAGATAACACTGATACCCTCTTTACAGATCATGTTGAGGATTGAATTAGAAAAGACATGTAAAATGGTTAGCAGTGCCATCATATGTAAGTATTCAATAAATATTTGCTGCTACTATTGTTGCTGTTATGATTCTTGGCATGGTTATTATGATTATTGTGATTGGGATTAGGATTATCTTGATAGCCCAGTTGGAGAAAAAAGACAAGCATACACAGAAATTCAAGTAACAATGAAGGGAATGGATCAGAGACAGCAACAAGGTTTCATGTCACTTGCCAGCTCCAGTGAGCATTTTGCGGCTGCCTCAAATGCTATGTTGAGAAGAATTCTGAGGTTCAACCTTGGAGGGAAACAGCACCAATTTCAATTAGTGATATTTTTCATGGGAATGGGGAGTGTGGATCTGAGGTTACATGGCATGAACTTGTCATTCTTAGAATGAATAATGAAATGCCAAGCATGGTAGATTAGACAGAGCAGTCATTTCCGGAGGAGGTAGGATAGCTGGACCTGGAGGATGTGTTTGATATCAAAGAAAGGAGATGAGGAAAGGGAGGGAGAGGTATCTGGCAAAAGGAATTTTCTGAGCAGATGTGCCAAGGATAAAACCCACATGGGTCTAGTTGGGTGGCAGTAAGTAGACTAGCCTGTTTAGAGAAGTGTCTAATGCTAAAGATCAGCTCTACAAATATGGGAAACAGAAATGCTGAGCTGCTCACACACATCTAATATGCTGTCCCACTGTTCCCATAATTTCCTCATATGCACTGGGCCATTTGCCTGGATTTGAAGTTCAGGAAATGTGGACACCAGTAAGTCTCTAGTACCATCTTGTTTACCATGGAGCGATTTGAAGGCTGTTTCCCGTGGTCCTTCCCATGGTCCTTCCTCTGGCGTTCCATCAGTGGTTGCTGTTGAGAGCCTATCACTCTATGCGCACTTTAGAAAGTCCTTACACGTGGTTTCCATCATGCACAGATGGCACTGCAGCCCCAGGGACCTGAGGTCCTCCACGAATGTACACATGGATAAAAAGTCATTGAAAATGAACACTCGACCTGCCAGAAATGTCCGTATGTACCGGCGCCTCCTCTGTATTCAGTACTGTGCAAGGTCGGGGAGGGATATCAAAGAGGTATTTATTCAAACCACAAGGATAGGAAGTTTTGAAAAATTACTTTGCAACGCTTCATAACTTGGCATATGAGATTTTATTCATCTATTCTCTTTTAGAGTGTCTACCACAAAGCAGACACTTCTATATTTGTTAGGACTTGGGAGGTTGCAAGTGACAGAGACCTAACTCAAACATATTGAAGCAAAAGAGGGGGTTATTACAAGGGGTCATGTGATGTTTGTGAAACCCAAAGACAAGAATGTACATAGGAACAACTGAAACCAGGAACTTGAGGACCATCCAAGATTCTCTTTGCTTCTTGTCTCTGTGTCTCCTTTTACTCTCTTCATTAGTTTCAATCTTCATTCTAGCTAGCAATCAGTTTTCTCCATGTGGTGAAAAATATGGGCTCAATAGCTCCCAAATTTCCAGTATATCGCTATATAGCTTTGGTCACTAGAAAGAGACTATGTTATCATTCTCTCTGGTTCCAAGTCAAAAAATCCCAGCAAAGGACTCATTAAAGCAAATTGAGTCAGGTAAACTCTACAGAGTCATGAAATAACATGGCGGCCCCTCTGGGAACCACAAAGATATGGCAAAGGGAGAGGAAACTTGTGGAAGTAGGGAGGGTGAGGGGCTGAGCAAGCAAAACAAGAGGCGTCTGTTACGTCTTTCCATAGTTCTTTTTTACATGCCAACTCAATTTAGCCATCGAACAATAGTTCCGTTCATTTATAAACATAAACACCTATTCACTTACTGAGTGTTTGCTACTTGCCAGGTACTGTGCTAGATTTTAAGGATGAGAAGATGACTCACGTGGTGCCTGATAGTGTGCTAGGAATTCAGAAATACAAAAATACAGAGATACAAGTGGCAAGCGTTGTGCTATGAATGATGAAAGTTGAAGAAGTTAGAAGATAAGTGGGGTCGGTGGGGCCTGGAACATTCAGGGGAAACATCTTGGAGAGGGTGATACTTCTGTAGGGTCTTCAAAGGGTGAGGAAGTTCTTGTTTATGACTACATGTGTTTAAAGTGCAGGATTTTCACAACATCGCACTGAGTGAGGCCCTCTGCTCAAGGCTCCGTGCATCTGGAGGCCTTCTGGAATGCAAGCCATTGGCCAGTGGCCCTGTTCCCTTCTCAGAGACAGGACTACCACCCACAGTTCTTCTGATGGCCGTGTGTTTTTTTTATTGCCATGGCCTGTTGGATCAAAGCCTCTGAGCTTGATGCAAGTTCAGAATAATTTCCTTCAAGGATTAACTCATCTTTCTGGGCTCGGGGAGCTACACAAGCAACATCTGGTATAGCCTGCAGAGGGATTCTTCACCCAAGGAGTTTCAAATTTCAACATGTGAGCCATCCTGCTGAATAACATCATCGACGGGAAACAGCATGCAGACCTTATCTTGTAACAAGAGCTCTGGATAACACTCACAGTCACATTTTGCACATGACTATAATAAATGGTGCAAACTGTAACAGGTTCTTTAGCACTTTGTTTCTTGCCAAAGGACTGAATTTCACACTGATGGGGTTGAATCCCTTTGTGGGTTTTCTCTGGGCCCATTACATAGCCCATCTGTTAATAACACCCTCCTTATGCATGGACCAGCCCAGAGGCTCACATTTTAATGTAGTCACAGGGAATCTTTTGGTCAGTTCCCTTTGTCAGGTTCCACCTATCACCTTGCTGTCTGTCCAGGCCTCATGGAGAATCCTCAGTTGCCATTTCCTTGCCTTTTGGTAATCCTGGCTTTATTACACCATGCTATGATTTTTATATCCCTGGCTCTGCCCTCTGCATCCCATGGCCTCATTCCACCACTCCTGGAGTTCTCTTCAAGGTTAAATTTTACCTAGTTTTTAAAGGTGAGCCACTATAACAGCTAATAGTTGAGTTTTATATATCAGGTATGTATTATTCATAGGGGCCTAATTATCATCACCCATGACTCACCAGTGAGGAAAATGAGACTCAGATCTTGAGTGAATTGCCCAAGTATAAGATATGAACCCATGTCTGCCTCACTCCTAAGACTATGTTCTTTTTAAGGGAATAAATATAGGGATCCAAGAAAATGGTTGTGGGAGTCCCACATGAGATTCTCCGTACTTCCAAGTGGAGGAGGAGAAGGAAAGAGAAATGAGGAAAACCCAGAGAGTAGAGACTCAGAATTCAAAGGAGAAGTCTGAGATATAGTGAACTGTCTGAAGCCAGAACAGGTTGGAGAATATTGAGGCCATCGGCCTGAAGAAGGCTGTTGGCAAATGTTTTCAAGAAAAACTGCAATACAGTAATGGGTCTGGAAGAGGTCAGGTAGTGGGTAGAACAATACAGACCACAAAGTCAATGAAAGTGTCACCAGATAGAAAATGGAATATAGTGAAGTGCTGTTTTGTATCTACTGAACTTGAAACTCAGGGTGGGGCCCAGGAGTTGTTTGAATTAGCCCTCCAGGTGATTCTGATACACACTAACGTCTGTGAATCACTGCTGCATCACAGTGTCTCAGCCTTGGCTGCACATTAGAGTCACCTAGAATCACAATATGTCTGCCCCATTTCCTGAAATTGATTTAATCGCTACAGGCAGTGGAGTATAACAAAGTTCTCCATGTGCAGCCAGAGTTAAAAACCATTGTTGCAGTCAAAGAGGAGGTGGAAGGGGTGATAATAGCTATGCTGAGTTCTGGCTGTTCCAGGCATTGTGTTAAGACCATACTTTGCAAACTTCAATGGGCATAAGGATATCTCAACAAGTTCCCAGGTACTTTATGGGCATTGCCCCAATGAATCCTCACTGACAATTCTGTGAGGCAGGTACTATCATTATTCCCATTTTACAGGTAAAGACATTGAGGTTCCAAGAAGTTACCTGACTTACCTTAGGCATCACAGCAAGGAAGTAGCAAAGCTACAACTTGAGAAATCAAGACTTCTTTAACTCCAAAGTACTCATTCTTATATTATTAATTTTTTTATTGTGGTAAAATACACACACACACACACACACACACACACACACACAATTATCACTTCCAGGAAGTCCTAGCCACAGCAATCAGACAAGAAAAAGAAATAAAAGGCATCCAAATTGGAAAGGAAGAATTAAAACTGTCACTATTTGCAGATGACATGATACTATATAGAGGGAATCCTAAAGATTCCTCCAAAAACAAAAAACAAAAAACAACACTATTAGAACTGATAAATTAATTCAGTAAATTAACAAGATATAAAATTAATATTCAGAAATTGGTTGCATTTATGCACCAATAATGAACTATCAGAAAGAAAAATTAAGAAAACAATCCCATTTACAGTTGCATAAAAATATACATAGGAATAAATATAACCAAGGAGGTATAAGACCTGTAACTTGGGAAATTATAAGACCTTGAAGAAAGAAATTGAAGAAGACACAAATAAATGGAAGCATATACCATGCTAATGGATAGAAAAAATTAACGTAGTTAAAATGTCCATATTACCCAAAGCAATCTACAGATTCAATGCAATTCTTATTAAAATACCAATGGTATTTTTCATGGAACTAAAACAAATAATCCTAAAATTTGTATGGAACCATGAAAGACACTGAATAGCCTCAGCAATCTTGTGGAAGAAGAACAAAGGTAGAGGTATTATGCTACCTGATATCAAGCTATACTACAAGGCCATAGTAATCAAAAGAGCATGGTACTGGCATAAAAACAGACACATAGATGAATGGAACAGAATAGAGAGCCCAGAAATAAACCCTCACCTATGTGGCCAATTAATCTATGACAAAAGAGGCAAGAATATACAATGGGATAAAGACAGTCTATTCAATAAATGGTGTTGGGAAAACTGAACAGATACATGCAAAAAAAGGAAAACTAGACCACCTTCTTACAGCATAAACAAAAACAAACTCAAAATGAATTAGACTTAAATGTAAGATCTGAAACCATAAAACTCTTAAAAGAAAATAAAGGCAGTAAACTCTTTGACAGTGCTTTTAGTAATATTTTTTCTGATCTATCTCCTTGGGCAAGGAAAACAAACAAAAAAAAATAAACAAATGGGACTACATCAAGCTGAAAAGTTTTTATATAACAAAGGAAGCCATAAACAAAATGAAAAGACAATCTACTGAATGAGAGAAGATATTTGCCAATGATACATCCAATAAGGGGTTAATATCCAAAATTTATAAAGAGCTCATACAACTCAACACCAAAAAAGAAGAAAAATCCAATTGAAAAATGGGCAGTAAGAGCAGCCGGTTAGCTCAGTTGGTTAGAGCTCAGTGCTCTTAACAAGGTTGCTGGTTTGATCCCCACATGGGCCATCCCCACATGTGAGCTGCACCCTTCACAACTAGATTGAGACAACTACTTGACTTGGAGCTGATGGGTCCCAGAAAAACACACTTAAATAAATAAAAGTTTAAAAAAAAGAAAGAGAAAAATGGGCAGAGAACCTGAATAGACATTTCTCCAAAGAGGACATACAGATAGCCAATAGACATATGAAAAGATGCTCAATGTCACTAATCATCTGAGAAATGCAAATTAACCCCAATGAGCTATCACTTCACACCTGTCAGAATAACTGTCATCAATAAATTAGCAAACAACAAATGTTTGGATGAGGATGTGGAGAAAAGGGAACCCTAATGTGCTGTTGGTTGAAAATTGGTACAGCCACCATGGAAAACAATGTGGAGGCTCCTCACAAAAATAAAAATGGAACACCTTATGACCCAGCATTTCTACTTCTGGGTATTTAGCCAAGAAATCCAAAACATTAATTCAAAAAGATGTATGCACCCCTATACCATTGCAGTGTTATTTACAATAGCCAAGATATGGAAGCAACCTAAGTGCCCATCAATAGACAATTGGATAAAGAAGATGTGGTACATATATAAAATGGAATATTACTTGGCAATAAAAAAGAATGGAATCTTACCATGTGCAACAACATGGATGGACCTAGAAGGTATTATGTCAAGTGACATAAGTCAGAATGAGAAAGACAAATATCATATGATTTCAGTTATATGTGGAATATAAAGAACAACAACAACCAGAAACACTCATAGATACAGAGAACAAACTGATTTCCAGATGGGAGGGTGGTTGGGGTGCTGGGTGAAAAATGTAAAGGGACTAAGAAGTACACATTGGGGCTGGCCTGGTGGTTCAGGCGGTTAGAGCTCCATGCTCCTAACTCTGAAGGCTGCTGGTTGGATTCCCACATGGGCCAGTGGGCTCTCACCCACAAGGCTGCCGGTTCGATTCCGCGACTCCCGCAAGGGATGGTGGGCTGCGCCCCCTGCAACTAGCAACAGCAACTGGACCTGGAGCTGAGCTGCGCCCTCCACAACTAAGACTGAAAGGACAACAACTTGACTTGGAAAAAAGGCCAGGAAGTACACACTGTTCCCCAATAAAATCCTGTTCCCCTTCCCCAATTAAAAAACAAACAAAACCTAACTGTAAAAAAAAAAAAGTACACATTGGTAGTTAGAAAATAGTCACAGGGATATAAAGTACAGCATAGGAAATATAGTCAATAATATTGTAACAACTATGTATAGTACCAGGTGGGTACTAGACTAATTGGGGGGATCATTTTGTAAATTATATAAATATCTAACCAGTATGCTATACACCTGAAACTAATATAAAATAATATTGAATGTCAACAGTAACTGAAAAATTAAAAAAAAACATTAACCACTTTCACCATTTTTAAGTGTATAATTCAGTGACATTAAGTGCATTCCCAATGTTGTACAACCATCACCACTATCCATTTCCAGAACTTTTTTTATCACTCATAACAGAAACTCTGTACCCATTAAACAGTAACTCCCCATTCTCCTCTGCCTGTAGCCCTGGGGACCTGTATTCTGCTGTCTATCTTCATATATTCATTCTAAATCATTATGTTTCTAGATGGGCTCAAAGTGAAAATGGAGATGCTCAAATTGACCAAATGTTTTCTGTGAGTAAGGGTATCTCTAAGTTAGGTGAGGTCCCTACCTGCATCCTGTGCTCCCCAAATACTGAACAACTTGTCATTCCCACCCAACAGCATGTTCTGTTGTCTGTGCTGCAGCACATGAAAATCTCTTCACTATCTGTGCCTTTTCCCACCTCACCTTCATGTAGCAAACTCCATCTGCTCCAAGTCTCCCTCCAGACTTGTCCATCCTTAGGGATCTGAACTGAGTGCTTCAACTAGCATGGTCCCAGAGGTCACAGCTTTGCAAACTAACCTACACTCCAATCACCTAGACATCTTATAAAAAGGAAGATTCAGATTTAATGAGTGTGAGGGGGGGGGGCTGAGAATCTGCATTTTTATCAAGCTCCCAGGTGCTGCTCATGCTGCTGGTCCCTGGACCACACTTTGAGTAGCGAGATCAAAGAATGCAGTGCTTCACCATAGCATGTTTATTGCAGTGTTTCCTTGGCTGTTTCTCCACTGCACTGTAAATACCCATCTTATTTATCATTATATTCCTGAGCCCAACATGGTGCCAACCCACAGTAACTTTCAATAAGTGTTGAATGAATCAATCAATGAATGAGCTCACAGCTGGAAAGATAAAAAGAAACCAGATCTGTGAAGAGCCTCTCATAAGCCACACTAAGGAATTAAACTTTTATTTCCCACTTTTTCCATGCCCCTCCCCCCCCCCCCCCCCCCCCCCCCCCGCGCACTCCGGTTCAAGCCATTGTTTCTCAGTCTAGTTGTGTAGGACACAGCTCCCTGGCCCATGCTGGTATTATGAGCCTTGCGCTCCCCTGGGCTGAGGCAGTCGGTCACCAGTCATTGGTCGGAGGCTCAAAGCAGCCCACGGCAGCCCATGGCAGTTCATGACGGTTGCAGCCGTTGGCCGCTCATGGCGGCACACGGTAGCCCACGGCAGCACATAAAAGCCATGGCAACTCACGTCAACCTCCAGCTGCTCACGGCAGCCCAGCTCCAAGGAGAGCTGCTGTTCACAATCTTAGCTGTAGAGGGTGCAGCTCACTGGCCCATGTGGGAATCAAACCAGCAACCTCAGCATTAGGAGCACAGCACTCCAACCACCTGAGCCACCCAGCCAGCTCCAGGAATTTAAATTTTATCCTGAAGTTATGAGAGCCACTGAAGGATTTTAAATAATAGGGTGATGTATCAAAGGTGTATGTTCAATGTGTAAGATGTATTCGAAAGGACGGGACTGAAGTCAAGAAAACAATAGTGAGCTACTGCACTAGTCCAAGCAAGTAATTATGAAGGCCTGAGGTAGTGGTGCTGGGAATGGAGAAGAGGAAAGAGGATTCAAGACCATACAGATGGGCTGACTACACTTCCCCATTTGCTTCAGACAGACCCCGTTTACTCTGGCTGTATTTATTAGTAGTGCTCCTTTCATTTCCCCAAACGTCTTGGGTTGGATGATAATTATCTGTTCCCCCCTATAAACTGTACATAGAAGATAAGCTTTGTAACACATGTGCTTGTGGTGGAGAGCAGAATGGGGAGTCTAAATTAGGACTCTCAAGTTTCTGTCCTGGGTGGCCCAGTGGATGGTAACACCATTCCCCAAGCTCGGCAGTCCACGAGGAGGAGCCATGGGATAAAAAGTTTCTCTTTAAAAACATTTAAGTTAAGTGAGTCATTAAAAACTATTAAGTCGATTGCACTGTGTAGCATGACAAGAATTGCAAAAGACACACACAAATGGCTGATGTTTGGGGAATACTCATGGAAGTCTCACCAAATTGAGAACATCCGCTTCTGAAGCTCTGCATGGAGTTAGTCTCAGAGCAATTTGTTATATTAGGAAACCTGCCCTATTCTGGCTGTCAGACCAACTGTAGATGGGAAGTCAAAATGGCCAATGAATCCCAGCTTTTTCTCACTCCCCATTTTCTTCCCTTCAATTCCCTGCTGTCTGCTCCCAACAACTAATGACTTTTGAGTATCTTCAGGATTAACTGGAGCACAGTTAAATGACCGCCGTCATTTGCAGTCAGAAGAGTGGTGTATCATGCCAAGGCGGGGTTAACTGAGTCTGAAGAACATCCCCTAGTTTGACCTGAGCCAAAGGTCAGGGAACACCACAATGTTCTGCCTCATTTATAAGCCACATGACCCCAAATCCTTACTAATCTCTCTTCATACTTGCCAACACCTCGGCTTTTTTCCTACCCCCCACCACATGTCAACAACTAGGTAATTATTTAATAAACCTCAGAACATACCTTTGCTTCTTCTTTTGGCCAGAGATCTGGGATTTTCCAGGTTTCGGTTTCAAGGTGGCTCTTACTTAAGGGTTCCAAGTGCGGTCAAGCGGAAGAATAAATTCACCCGCTAGAGCCTTTTAAGGGACCTTTCAAACAAAACTGTGGCTTTTCAAGTATTAAGAGGAAATGACAGACTGAACTGAGCTCAGTATTCATTTTAATACACGTGTTAAAGGTTACGTTAGCAGCTGTCAAATTGCTGGCCAACCCTAAATACATCACTCTTCGCCTTAAATCAGATGGCTTGGGTGGTCCCCGGAACTTGCTACTCTGGACTGACCCTGAGCAAAAGGATTGTTCAAGAAGGTGAAATTTGTCTTCCGGCATTCCTATTACTCGTGCTAATATTAGCCTGATGAGCAAGAGAGCAGGAGAGCAGAAACCCAAGACCTGGCGTCCGGAGGCCCTCACTGCTTCCTGACGCAGTTCTCAGATAACGAACTCCGCGTCTCGTGCTGGAGGTCTGACGCCAGACCCAGACGTCTGACCAGTGTGAACTCTGAGCACTTCATTTACCCAGCCTGGGGATAGCCAAAATGGTCTTCCCTCTGAACCCCAGTATGACTTACCCCTTGGGGAGTAAACACCAGGTGTTTCTTTCCAAACAGAAGACAACCCTGAGTCCATCTCACTGCGCCAGCCAGAAACAAATGATAAGGTACTAAGAGGTGAGAGTCCTAAGAAACCATACCTCACAGCCTTCAAAGCCTAAACCATACTGAAACCTCCACCTCCCACACTCCCACCCTCCCCAGCCTCACTGCCCTATGGAATCCTTGGCTATTCCACACTATTTCCTCCTCAGAGGTCCACATGGGTACTGGAGACCTCTGCCCCCAAGTCTTAGATGCATGGTTTAACTAACTAGGACCCACCCTTTTGAAACAACAACCAAACCTTTTTACTCATTTTTCTAAACATGCCAGTTTAGGGATTTCACTTCTTGGTGCCTTATATTTTATAAGCCTAGAAAAGCTCATTCATACTGACATGATAATGGCTGATAATCCCATTGTCCTCTTGGAAAAAGCTGACCGTAACACTCACAGCCCTGCGTTTAGTCCTAGCCCCATCACTTGGTACTTGGTGACAACCTCAATGCACTTTAATTTCCTTAATATTTAGTAAAATGCAACCCACTATAATAATATCTTCAATATGGTAGATCTCATTGTTAACAGAACCAGAGTGATAACCCAAGCAGGTAGAGAAATGTCCCTGGTACTTAAGCAAAAGTCCCTGAATATCTCGTACTGAAAAAATTAGGATGACTTTCCATAGGTAATTCCAAATAATATTTTCTTTTTTTAAATGGCAAAGTGACCTTTAGGACAGTGAAACTACTCTGTATGATACTACAATGGTGGATACAGGTCATTATACATTTGTCCAAACCCAGAGAGCGTACAACACTAAGAGTGATCCCTAATGTAAACTAAGGACTATGAGTGACGATGATGTGTCACTGTACGTTCATCAGTTGTAACAAATTACAACTGGTGGGGGATGTGAGTATTTGGGAGGACTGTGCATGTGTGGAGGGAGATGGTGTATGGGAACTCTGTACTTTTCACTCAGTTTTGCTGTAAACCTAAAAATGCTCTAAAAATAGCTTATTATTTTTTGTAATAATATAAAAGGCACATTTAAGCAAAATTAAAGCTTATGATTTTTACATAAATGTTTTAAGTTTTTCAAAGCTGGAATTTCCTCTCTCTTTTTGTGGTTCTTGCAATTGCTGGTATCCCCCCACTCATTGGATCATTCCACACTGACCGTCAATCTACAAGTTCAGGAAGGGCCAAATGGTCTTTGGATTCCTCCACGTGTTCTGCAATGGGTCAGTTTGCCAGAAAAGGAAAAGAGAGTATCATGGTTGATGACTGATGTCTATAAAGCACAATGTTCTCAAAAGATAAGGAGCTGTAAGTGACGTGGTAGCCCTTCAAAGAGATACCAAAAGGCGGAAGTAGGTAGAAAAGGGACAAGACTAGAAGAGGCAGGGACAAAAGTTTGAGATCACAAAAAAACCAACATGCGCTGGAGACACTCTTGACCATGAAAAGAAGGAAGAGCCAGAGAAAGGAGGTAGAAGAGAGTAGGGTTGTGCTGTTGCAACAGAGGGAAGCAAACAGCCGACCTCCCACCCCAGGTGTTTAAATAAAAGGGAGTATAAAAGAGGGAGAATGTTTATAGAAAAGTGACAAAGTCGGCTGGCCTCTGTCCTACACCATCTACAGCAGAATCCACATCTGTGCCTGTAGATGCAATGAGTCACCAAGAAAAAGTGAATTTATACTTGGCATCCTCAGTTTAAAGGAAAGTGTGAAATAGTTGGAAAGATTTTCCAACCGAAAAAAAATGCTCAAGTAGAATGTTCTAAAGGCAAGATGACAGTCAGTATTGGTCAAATTACAGAGGTAGTTCCCGTTTGTCCCAGCATTCCCACTTATGGGAATTTCTCCCACAGATTTCCTTGCACATGTGTGAAATGATATACATATAAGGTCATTCACTTGTAATTGCAAAAGTTTGGAAACCACAAGATTGTTCATCAAAGGACTTGTTCAATAAATGGGCACAGCCATGTAATGGAATACTGTACAGGTGTAAAACAGAACAACCTTAAAATTTGACAAGGAAATATTTCTAAGATATATTGCTTAGTCAAAAGAGGAAGGCTCAAAGCTGTACAGTATGCTATTTTGGGGGTTGAACTTAAAAGGAAAATATTTTAAAACATGTGCTTCTGCTTGTAGTTTCATAAAAAGTAGATCTCAATAAGGAAAGGGGTGAATTCAGTAAATGTGGGTAGAGGAAAATACAAAGGCTTTTCATAGACTCCCTTTTTATATTGTTTTGATTTTTAAATCATATGGATATTACTGATTTGAAAATTTTTAAATAAGAACAAATGGTTCAGAGAGTAAGGGCTGTGAATGGGAGCAGTTGAATCCTTACTTATTTAGAAATTATCTTTCACCCCAGCGTGGTGAGTCAGATAACAGCAGTTGACTGTCTTTGTACATTGTTGGTATCTCCTTCAGCATTTCCCAAGCATTGATTTTGGAGGACACTGCCACCCTGTCCCCAACATGAGTTTGACACCCTGTTGCCCCCTTCATTTTAGAAGGTGAATCTGCTGGGGGTGACCAAGGAGAGTCAGAAACTTCTCCTCCAGGGCTTGAGGCTGTGGTTGCTCTCTTGTGCAATAGACAGGACACAGATGCATGACCTTTTGGCCTTGAGAATGCGGGTACTCAGAGCCAGACCAAGAGTATGTGTGTGGGGAGACGGCTGGGCTTACTGATTGCCAGAATCAGGGAGTAGGAGAGAATGGGATATCACTTATCTCCCTCCCACTCCTCCTTCCTCATTCCAGGCCCAAACACCAGACCAGTATGTATCCAACTGAATAAAAAATGGGAACATGGGACACTGCCACATGTAAGGGATGTTAGGAAACCCAAACACAGCACAACACTGATGTACTTAATTTGGTTTATGAAATGCAAGTTCTGTAGAATCCTGTGTTAGTATTCATTGAACAACAACAACAACAAAAAGATCTACTTGATTAGAAATCAGGAAAACAAGAGTCCCAGACTGCAATCTGTTGCCATCTGGCAGTACAGAATCTCTTGTACATCATTGAACTTCTCTTTGCCTTAGTTTCCTCATCTGAAACATATGATAATATGTTTCAGAGGTTAAATAAGAACACAAGAAGCTTGAAAAAGAGTAAACATCACTTGGAAGTTAACTGAAGGCACGTTTATTAAATGGCTTGCGTTTTCTTTTCTTTTAACCTGAAAAGGTTGTCAGCAAGTAAATTTGGTTTCCTCTGAAACAAGTTAGGTTAGCTTCTCTGGTGTGGAGGGCAGTGATGGGGGAGTATTTTAATTCCATAGTGGAATCTTGCTTTATGTTTGTCCAAGATCCATTTCCCATTCCTCACCCACAATCAGCCCAGTAGTATGGGTGGCGCTGACCCCTCCCTGCTCCAGAAGTGGACATCTGGCTCAGTTCTGACCAATCAGCATATCCTGCCTCCCTGGGCTACAGGATGGGCATGTGACCCAAGCCAGCCAATCAGGGTTTTTGTTGAAACTAATGAGAAGTCCTCTCTCTTTCCACTGGATAGTTTATAGACCTAGGGTTTCCAGAAACCATCTCCCTCTCACTGGGGGAAAGCATGCCTGAGAATGATGCTGACAGAGAGAAAAGAAGAGCTGAGAGGAGAGAATAAATGGAGTCCATTTTTTGACTCCACCGTCCTTGGAGCCAGCTCCAGCCCTGTACCTCTCAGTTTCCTGACTGGACAGATGCCCCCTTTTCCTTGAACAAATTTGAGTTGTATTTCTGGTGCCTCAACTCTGAGAATTTTGACTGATGCAAACTTCTGATACTAATGTTCAAAGATCTCTACAAAGATGAACCATCATGCCCACATGCAAAGCTATATGAATTAAGAAAACATATGATTTACACAAAACCTTTATAAAATCCAATGGAACTAGAATTGTGTCCTGGATGAATACACTACCCAGGCTACATATGGTAACAGAGACACAAATGACCAAAATAAAGAAATACTTCATTTTATTTTACTCTTTCAGTCATGAGGTCCAAGGCAATGCAAGCTCATGGAAATTGGACATAATACCAAAATGTGGGTAAGACCAGCTTTAGAGGTTGCATGGACGCAGCAGAATGTGATTGGAGTGAACTTTGGCCTTCTCAGTTTGCCAAGCCAGATGTACCATTTTGTCTAGCCCATGTAACAATTTCTGTGGTAAATATCCAGGTTGAAGACAGTTGTCACTGCATGGTGAAGCCCAAACAACTGAAACGTTTACAGTACACAAAGCAAAACAGTCAACATTATTGGGTGATAGAGAGGATTGGTTTATCACTTAGTCGTCAACCAGAGTAAATTTCATTAGGCAACACTACAAATATCTCTAGTCATTCCCTTATTTGTTCACTCATTCATTTATGCATTCAGTGAGTATTTATTAAGCACCTGCTGTGTACCAGGAGGTACCCAGTTCAATGCTGAAATTATGGAGAGAAAGATTAAGGCACATACTCTGCCCTCAAGGAGCTCCCAATCTAATCTCACAGAGAGCTGTGGAAATGCAGAATGAAACTCAGTATGAGACGTACTGATAACAAGAGTCGGTTCAAAGGGAGGACAACCAGGAATTCATTCTACTACAGTTTCCACGGTAAAGGTATGTGGTGTTCCACCTCCTCTTCAGAATAACAAGTGCTTGACATGGCTTTCCTCAGTCTTTCAGTTCCAGTGTGACAATGGGGATCCACATTATTACGACAAGTTACAAGGAATGGTTATCAGATTCCCACTGCTGGGCACTTGGGGGAAACAGTTTGTTGTCGCAGAGGTCCTGACTCACATTTCATATGTGTCCACAATCCATCCACAGCATTTCGAGGAGGAACGAATAAACTGCACCCCACACCCTCTCCTTTCCCCCCTCTCTGGGGCCTATGCTCTCTTCGACATGTTTACTGGTGTAAAGTGAATTAGAGATGTAAGTTTCAGCTTCTGAGTCAGACTGTACATCAACTTACGCCAGTAACAATAAAGGGTGGTTTTACAAATGGTATTTTTAATGATTTTCACAGGTTGGTTTTGCAGAGGTTTAGTATAAGCAAAAGTCTCTTTCCCATAATCCTCCCTTCCACCAACGTTCTTTGCTCGTCTAGCAAAGACAGCAATCTGGACTCTCTTCCATTTTACCCAGTTGTTATAAGGTTTTTGATTTTGAACCAGCCCTACTGAATCCATCCCACCTGAAATTATGCCCACTACAGACTGCCAATTAGCAGCAAAGGTAATAACTCCAGCTCTTGTGAGCAGAGGGGCTGAGCGGAGTGGAATTTCAAAACTGAGGTCTTCCGTGTTTACTTAGAATTGATGTGCATAGTGGTATTAAGGCTTTTCAATGGAAACATTTTGTTTAGTTCATCTAAAAATCAGGGTATCTGATTAGTGTTCATTTATGTACTAAATCTTTATGATCACCATACATGAATTTTACAAATGTTCTCATGATAGAAAAGTATACAGTTCATTGTCTAAAAATGAAATTTAAAAAGGACTATCCCCCAATTTTACTTTTTGTTAATAAATTCCTTTTAGTGTATTTCCAGAAATCAATCACACACACACACACACACACACACACACACACACACGGACACAATAGAACCTGTACAAAAATAAGAGCTCTCCATTTTCTGTAACACCTTTTCTGTAATGAATTTGCAAATATAAAAAAAATGTGTCTATTTGGAAAATTATAAAAACATTGCTACAGTGTCATAAATGCTCTACATTCTCTAGGAAAACATACCTTTGGAAATAATAGAACTAGTGGGAATTCTTAATGAAGTTCAAGTCCTGAAGTGACACAGATGCATGCCACTCAAGGCAGCATGAAAACCCTGTCTTTCCCCTGTACCACTTCTAGAAATTGTCTATGACTTTCATTGAGATATAATTCTTCTTTCTTCAAAAATCATCATTGAGTTCTGTGGATATCCTGAGGGTGACACTCTTAAAAAAAAAAAAGAAAGAAAAGAAAAAAGGTACAAAAGAAGGTAAACATCAGAGGGTAAGGGGTGTGGGGGGTGGGAGATGAAGGTAAGGGGGATCAAATATATGGTGATGGAAGGAGAACTGACTCTGGGTGGTGAACACACAGTGAGATTTATAGATGATGTAATACAGAATTGTACACCTGAAATCTATGTAATTTTACTAACAATTGTCACCCCAATAAATTTTAAAAAAAGCAAATGGTCCATTTCATCTATGTCATCAACTTTATTGGCATAAAGTTGCTCATAATATTTCAAAAAAAAGAAGGTAAACAAAACCAGCCTTTATGAGAGGACTTCACTACGGTTTGTGCTGAGCTTGAGTTGGGTCCTACAGAATTTTCTGGGCTTTCTATATCCTTTTCGCTAATAATGAATTCACTTGTTTCAAAATATAAGATTTTTACCTGGGGCCAAATCTGATAATGTCCCACCTTCTCTCTGTCTTGGGAACAATTTTCAACAACTCACTTTTATTTTTTTTTAAAGACGTATTTCCTGTTATTTGGAACCACCAAGTGAAACCTCCTCAAAAAGGAAATAACCAGGATGTATGACTATAAGCATCAAATGGCAGAGGACATATACAGGTTTCATTGGTTGGCAGAACGGTTAAAGCTGTTTGCCTTTGGGAATACACTAAGTTGTATGATACATATTTTTTCAAACGCATAAGGATAAAAAGAGAAAAATAGTGCTCTTTTTAAGGCAAGGAATTTTCTATGGATTTTAACAATCCTACGTGTTCGCCATTTGTAACATTTGAATTGATAAACACCTACCTGGAAATCATGGATGAATGTGAGGAAGTAGAAAATAAAACCAAAGGCCACTGTCCATTCACAGATCGCACTCACTACGTGATATACATAGTCCTAATAGCAACAAGAAAGAAACAGAATTTAGCCTAAACCGATTCACTTTAGTAGAGGTACCGAAATAATAATGACAAGGTCAGACCAGAGGGAAAAGCTGTGCAGTGACATCAGTCACCCCGTGAGGAAACAGTACGTAAGGCCACACAGTAACGTAAGGCCGTGCAGGTGAACAGCAGGGCCCTGCCCCGTGAGATCAGGAATGCAATCATTCCCAACGTGCTCTCTGGTTCTCACACACTCTGGCTTTAACACTTGCCTACATATATTACAATAGTTTCAAAAAGCAGAATAAGGACCACCAAATGGCTGAGACTAGGAAGCCAAAGCGGATTCAATGGAAGAGAGAGTGTTCCATACAAGGCGGGACTTGCTTTCCAAGGCTGGGAATCCCCAAATTGAAAGGCATTCATATTCATGCAGTTATCTGAAGGAATGAGTGTATGCATCTAGAGGAAACGCTGTCACCACTGGGTGTTGTGTGTCTTTATTGCCATAGAAAATGTTGCTTCAGAAAACAGTTCTGCTTAAGGTAAACACAGCTAAAAAGCAAATGCCAATGAGACATTTACGTGTTCACTGACTATCTTCTTGAGGGCAGGAATGAAAAAACGGAAGGCAAGAATGAGAATGGCTTTAATCGGGGGTTCTGAAGTCAGCTGCCTATGGAGGCCAGGAGATTAACAAAAAGAAATGAAACTGATGGTTGCAAAATGACAGGGAAGATGGGGAGCCCATGCCTCATCAACTCAATTCAATTTTCACTAGATGAGAAACTATGACCCATTTGCTTTCAAAGAGGTGAAAAAAAAAAAAGTGTGTGTGTGTTTTACAAAGAGAGAGAGAGAGAGAGAGAGAGAGAGAGAGAGAGAGAGAGAGAGAGAGAGAGAGAAAGAAAGAGAGAGATCCTGATGTTTAAATGCTGGAAATTACTTTAAAAAAGGGCGGGTAGATGAGGGTAAAGCGATTCAAATATATGGTGATGGAAAGAGAACTGACTCTGGGTGGTGAACACACAATGTGATATATATAGATGATGTATTACAGAATTATACACCTGAAATCTATGTAACTTTACTAACAATTGTCACCCCAATAAACTTTAATTTTAAAAAAAGAAAAAAAAAGGCATTTTAAAACACCGTTTAAGTAAAAAAGATAACGTCATCATTCTGACGTTAGCCCACTTGCAAAATTAGACCTGTGGACCATCAGGTGGACCCGTCTGATTTCAAATAATGACCTCCCCCCGCCCCTCCCCTCCCCCCCCCCCCCCCCCCGCCATTTCACTTTCTGTTTGGCTATAGGTTACAAGTGTGAATAATCACATGTGCTGAATTGCAGGTCGGTTCTATGGTGACAGTTGTTTTCTTTGCTCCAATTTTCATCTGCAAGATTTAATCCAGGCACATCAAACTCTCATGGACACCTGTCCTTGCCCTCCTCATAATGTTCCCATCTACTGTTCTCATCTAGGTCACACTGGGGAGGACCTGGCCAGCCTCCATTAAGGGGAGGATCCACCCCATCCCATATCATCCCTGGACAATGAAGGTGGGTTAGGAAATTTTGGCAGATATTTATTTAGCACATTAATGAAGTGCACTGAACCAGAAGTTCAGACTCCTCCACTACAAGTGTGAATGCAGGCAAAGCTCTAATCTTCTTGCTATGTCAAATGAGACAGTGACATAATTCTTGCCCTCCCTACCAAGTCAGTCGATGCACAGGAATGTGCTATGAAAGCTCTAAAGCGCTACACATTAGTTTGGGGTAGTGCAGAAACGATTATTCTATTCAGTGAATTAATGTAAAGAGTTTTCCTTACATTCATTAGTATTGAGAACAGAAGGCAATACAAGAAAGGCACGGTAATTAATGGAATGTATTTTTAAAAATCAGGTACTTTTCACATTTTTAAGATTGAAAATGAAATGAAAAAAGATTTTTAACTGCCTGGGGATATGATTCCATGAATGCTTCCCTTCCCAGCAGCTGATTTGTGGGGGAAGGTCTCCCCCTAGTGGTTAAAAAGTAAAGTACAGCTGAGGCTGCTGTGCCGTGAGGTCTCACTTTCAGGAAGCACTTTTAAAAAATTTGTCTGCATCATTCTCTCCCTCAGCATCTTCAGTCTCTCCCTTGTCTCCTGCAGGCTTTCATCACGTGCCAGAATACTCTGTGGTGGAAAATCCTTCCTCTGATCACGCTGTCCTCTCTGGCCACCATCTTACTTCTCTTCCTCTCACCTCCAAACATTAATAGCTGAATGAATGAACCGCTCCTCTCATCATTTCTTTAACCCCCTGCAATTGGCTTTTAACTCCAACATTTCTAACTGAAACTGCTTTTTGAAAAACATCAGCAACTCCACCTGCCCCTTGAAAAAATACTCCTGCCATGCTTAGAATCACCACTATAATGGCATGAGTCCATCTCAATTCCAAACGCTCAGTTCCATGTGTTCTGATGTTTGGTCTGGAAATGACCAGTCACTCTACCCTATGCTCTGCTTGATGGCTCTCAATCCCACCAGAGGTCTAGTCCTACGTTGTCTAACTGGACATTTCTCCTTGATGTTTCACTACAGTCTTTGATTCAACGATTGTAAAACCAAACCCATCAACCTCCCCCCAACAAAATAATGTATTCTGTCAGGAACTTTATCTCTTGCTCTCTGCTCATGAGAAGAAATTCTTTGGTTCACCCAAGATAAAAACTCGGAAGTCATCTTTGATTCATCATGTCCTTTCATTCCCATGTTAGTCACTTGCCAGTGCCCGTCAAATATTTTTCCTTCTTATCTGCTATCTAGGCTAATCTTGATGTGAAATCTGAACTAACAGAATTGCCTTCTGCCATCCTAACTCCGGGCTCCCTCCTCGTCAATTTGTTCCAGGCATTGCTTCTAACTAATATTCATCCAATAATATTCTTTCAATTACGCTGGGCACCTAAGTGAAGCATGAGCCTTTCTGCCCACCTCATAAAATCTTGCACAAACTCCTTCCTGAAAATTTATCCCTGATCCTACTTATGTCTCACTTTATCCTGAAATGAAATAACCGCTACAGTGGAGCTGGTTGCCTGACATCCCATGTTTCCTCTGGCCTACATACACTTGCCTTCACATTGTTCCCCTATCCTTAAATGTCTCAGCTCTCTTACTAGTCATAGAGGGTTGAAGTGTTTAAGAGAGAATTAGGAATTCAAAACTTTGAAACTAATCCCAGGAACCATTTGAGAGTACTCTGAGAGCTAATTAATACAACGCATTACCACATAATTGGACAGTAAGTGAATTATATGCCATATTTACTCCATATTTTGCAACTTGTTCTAAGAAATGGCAGCGACCCTTTCGAAGAAGGCTTTACCCAGCCACAACCCCACAAAACCAAGTTCGACAATTGTATTGAAAATGACTTAAATTTTACCTTTTCTTTTGGATTCCACTCCAGCTTGGTTATAGAAATTAGTGAAGCACAGGCAATCACTAAAAAAAAGGAAATTGTTAAGGAAAGTACAGAAGAAAAATAGGTCTTTTAATGTTAAGACTAGATTATTCTTCCAATAATAATTATACAGTGTTAAAATGCTCCACTTCATACACATTAGGATGGCTACTATAAAAAAAAAAAAAAGAAAACAAGTGTTGGCGAGGATGTGGAGAATTTAAAACCCTTGTGCACTGTTGGTGGGAATGTGAAATGGTGCTGGCACTGTGAAAAACAGTATGGAGGTTCCTCAAAAAATTAAAAGTGGAATTACTGTATGACCCAGCAATTCCACTTCTGGGTATATACCCAAAAGAACTGAAAGCAGACCCTCAAAGAGAAATTTGAACATCCATGTCACAGCAGCATTATTCACAAGAGCTAAATCATGGAAGCAACCCTAGTGTCCACAGACAGATGAACGGATAAGCAAAACGTGGTATAACGTGCACTGGAATATTTTTCAGGCTTAAAAAGGAAGGAAATTCTGCAATATGCTACAACATAGATGAAGCTTAAAGACATGTTAAGTGAAATAAGCCAGTTACAAAAAGACAAGTAAGTAGTATGTGATTCCACTTATATGAAGTACTCAGAGTAGTCAAAATCATAAAGATAGTAGAATAGTGGTTGCCAGTGTCTAGGGCGAGGGGATAATACGGAGTTATTGTTTAACACGCATAGATTTTCAGTTTAACAAGATGAAAAGAATTATGGAATAGATGGTGGTGATGGTTGTACAACAATATGAATGTATTTAATACCACTGAAATATATACACTTACAAATTGGTAAGATGGTAGATTTTGTTATGTGTATATTAACACTACAAAAGATACTTAATACCAACATTTCTGCGGTCCTACCAAGTTATATTAGCTTCTCAAAATCTCAAACCTTAAATTTGATTATGGCAGCAGTTAAATTACAACATGGAAATAGTTACTTCTTAGCAATATTTTTCAGTTGTGTATAGCGAAATTTTAATCTGCAGCTACACTTGCCTCAACCCTGTTTCTTGGTGTTGTTGCCAGTTACAATAGTTCTTTAAATTTGGTCAAAACGACTGACATGGCACTCCAAGATGAGTACTTTTTGAGTCCATTTTCCCTAAAAAAAAATATTGAATAAGAATACTTTTCCCCTAAAAATACTATTTTCAAGGCAACAGCTTTATTAACATTTATTAATATTTTTAGGAAAATTAACATTTCAACGTACCAAAGCATTACAAAGTATCAAGGCTCATATACAAAAACAAGCTATAGAAATTCAAACTCTTACCTTTAAAAAACATATTTTTGTTGAGTAATTGGGTATAACTTGAGCCCTTTCTCCCAAGCTCAAAGGGTTTTACAAATCAAAGAGATATATCCTACGTGTGACCTTGGGCTCAGCCTGCTAATGCCAGGGACTGGGGCTATTGCCCTCCATGGAGAATATTGTCTATACAAAGGCAGTGACACTACTTTGATTAAACTTAGAAGGTAAAAGAGAAAGACAGACATTCTTTAAAAAAAAAAAAAAAAAAGATTTTAATGAAGTTAGAAATTCCAAGTGTTGCATCAATGCCAAGTTTAGAGTCCCCTCTGAATAGGGAGTCAGCACCTCTGCTCCCTGCCCGCCATCCCCATATGTTGCAATGCTTAACACTTCTCAGTTTTTCAAAACAAAAAAAGTAGAAAGCATAGCAGAGTCTCTGATCCTTTCATGATCATACTTCTGTTTCTCATAGTTTTAAAGGCCCTTCATTCTTTCATGTATGTGTTCATTCTGTTCCATGTTCTGGGCACCAAGTACCATGCTGCAGGGGGAGAAGAGGCAGGAAAAACCCTGGCCAAACAGACTCAGTCTCAGCTCCCAGAAACATCCAGCCTTGTCGAAGGAAGCCCAGGACTGCGCCACGCGAGAGAAAAGAACAGGGCACAGTGCTGCGTCACTGGGAAAAGTATTAATTTAGAGTGGAATGGGGTTTGGGTGTCAGGGAAGGCTTCCCCGAGTGGAGCTGATTTTAAGGTGTGAGGTTTGAAGAGTTCTCTAGAGCAGCACCGTCCCACAGAAATACAGTGCCAGCCACAGGTGTTATTTAAATTTTTCTACTATAGTAGCCGCAAAAGAACCAAATGAAATTAAGTTTAATAATGTCGCTCCTTTACCCCAGTAGATCAGAAATGTTATCATTTCAATTATGGAATCATGTAAAGAATTATTAATGAGATATTTTACATTCTTTGTTTTCTTATTAAGTCTTTGAAATCTGGCGTGTGTTTTGCACAACGGCTCGTCTCCATGTGGAACTAGCCCCGTTTCAAGTGCACAGAAGCCAAATGTGGCTGGTGGCGACCATGTTGGACTGGACAGTTCTGCTCTCAAAAGACAAGGTGAGGGGAGTAATTCCAGCCAGAAGGGCAGGGGCACAAAGCACAAAACAGCCAAGTCTGGAGGAGAAAGTGTAAAAATGAGGTCAAAACAGGTCATCTCAGAGTGAGTGTCTCCGGTAAAGGAACCTGGACTTTCTGTTGTTAGTGATTTTGTAAGGGCTTCTGAACGCCACAGAAGCTGGTGCAAGACCGAGTTTACCAGGGAGGGCGAGAGGCCTGATTCTAATGGGCCTCAGTGTCTTCAGTAGTCAAGTGAGGGTGTTTTGCAGAAATACTACAATAAGGAGAACCAAAGGCATTTTAAAGACGCTTTGAAATCTTTGTAAGAAAATATAAATACCAGCTAATGTTTAATGCAGAAGACTTTTTCCTATGGATGACTGAATTAACTCCATACAGGGACATACCCTGTTTCTGTGTGAGGCTGCCACCCCTTGGCATGGCTCATAAAAACCCTCTCGAAACGGGAACTATTAGTATGTGAAACTCAGAGACCTGAAATGCGTATTCTGCTAAAACTTTTTCTGAGTTTAATACCTAGATTTCTGTCTCCAAAGCTGGAAGCAAGGAAAGGTTCCCTACACCAAGAAACGTTCATTTAACACTACAGACACTTCTGCTATGAATTTTACAGATAACACAAGCTAAAGGTCTTAAGGTGATATATTTGAAGAGGAAGCATGAATGTCTTCAATTCATAAATAGGACAAGGAAACTGAGAAGGAACTATCTTAGGAACCAGGGGTATATATAGTTTGTTGTTAAATTTCTCAATACCAGGATTTGTTTCCTCTGTGCTTACAGATTTTGTAATTAAAAATGTCCTTCCCTAAACTGGGGAAAAAAACCCAACCCAAAACCATTCATAAACTTAGTATTTTGTATAGTTTCTATTTTAAAAGAGCAACACCGAACTTAATATTTCAAAGTACATGGTACTGGCTTACGCACTTTATACCCCAATCCAACCCAGACTAACAAAACTGTCACTAATAAAATAGCTCCCCGTTTCCTATAATGTGACAGTAATCACCATTTTTAAAAATAGTAATCACCATTTTTAATGACTCTGCAGCTTTCTCTGAGGAGTGCAGATGGTATTTCAAAAGATGGAGAATTTCCCTCTTGAAGACCACAGACTTTTTATTTTCTTTGTTAAATACTTCTAGAAAGAAAGACAGCGAGAAAGAGAGCTGTCATTTCCTTTAAATTAGAACATACAAGCCCAATTTTCTTTTCACATTGAATTAGAAAATGAAATAAAAGTTTAAAAATGAAATCAGTAATAAAAAAGAAAAGGCTAAGTGTATTTTAATTGACCTCGAAGTTAATGACAGAGAGCTTTTAAAAACCTCTTAATCTGAGTAAATCAAACCATCTAATGACCTACGTGCAGGGAAAGGGGAGAGTCTGACCTTTTGGGACTTCACAGGGCTGTTACTATAAGTACAATATCAATATTTGGTGTCTTTAGCCAAGCACTACAAAGGAAAATAAATATTTTCACATGGCTGGTGAAACCAACCCTGTTGGAAGGAAAGTAAACAGAGACTGAAGTTTTCTGACCTTTTTCCATTCTCCTTTCAGACCATTCTTTTCCTCAAAGATTCTTTTGATCTAACCTGACAATGTTGAGACATTTTCTTAATGATTTACACTTTTCCCCCCAATGGTTCTTCTGAAGCATGTGGAAATGTGGCTGTTAACCTTTGCTTTTTTCATGCTTTTTTTTGATGAAAGGTGGGTAGGGGAAGGTGTCCCGCTTGCATGGACACTGACAAATGTAAAAAGGATACTGGGGACCACAGCTGCACAGGAAACAGCAGAGATGGCCATCCGTACGTGGCAGGTGGAGAGGCTGTTCCATTGGGGACACGATTTGTAAGAGATGATGGATTGCAGGAGCGTGTACACGACACCGCAGACAAAAGCCAAAAGGGCACCGCCGTCGTGGACGACTGGGACAGCTAACTCCTAGACAGAAAGTCACAAGTGTACGTTACTCGGAATGAGTCTGTCCACATCAAGACCTGAGCACTCACTCACCCTCGGCTACTCAAAGCCATCTGTCCTCACAGATGCACCCACCCTCCTTTGGAAAATGTAGCCGCTTGCAGATAACCAAGGCAAAACCCTTCCCCCATGACGAAGTAAATGTTTTTCCACAGCAAACTTGGACACATGGAACAAGGACAGAATGACAGCTACCTTAGAGGTGGCAGAGTTGGGCATAGTGGGCTTTGGAGTCTAGCTGACCTGGATAAAACTTTCTCAACTCCACCACTGACTGGGCTCTTAGTTTAAAACCTGAATGTCTTTATCTGTAAAATGGGCATAATAATTTCTGCCTTGCAGATTTGCAATGAAGATTACATAAGTTATAAATCAAGTACACAACCTGTTCCAGGATGCAAAGGTGTTTAGGCTCCTTACTCCCCCATAATCGCTATTTGTCCTGCCCAAGCCACCCCAAATGAACACACAAATCTAAGTAAAAACACTGCTCTTGTAATGCAAAGACAATTTCAATCAAGTCCCCAGCCCCCACCATCCTCTAACCAGCCATTTTAACAAGAAGGCAGCCCCTACACCCCTTCTACACCCCTTCTAGGCAGAAAGTCTGGTGTCGACCCCAAACGTACTCTTAACTGACCCATTAAGGAGTGCACTGGAGGCTCCTTTCAAATGTGCAGTAGGCACCTACTTTCTGGTATAACAATGACATTTAGATTGAATGACTGAGTTTCCCCTTGAACTTAAAAATTAGAGCTTTGCAAAGGAGCAATTTATTGTCCAAGACAGCCTGGTTTTGGCGCCAGACTCCTCTTGGCCCCAATTCACTGTCCACACCCATTCCCTGAACATATTTTTTTTTGACCTGGGCCACCCAGGTTTCCCCAGAACCACAGAGTTCTATTACTGACTGTCCACGAAAAAAATCATTAAATCTTGGTTAAGATTTAACTCCTAACCACTTCCGGTTTGGCACTGCCTGATTCGAATCAATTTCCACTAAAACTCTTTAGGAAATGCTTTATCCTCCACATGGGAAAAGAAAATTAAAAAAAAAAAAAAAAAACTTTTAAATTTATTTTCTAAGGAAATTTATTTCCTAGTACCAAACTTAGGAATGTAAAGGGAAAATCCACTATTTGATTTGTGTTATATTCAAATATAAATGTATTAATATTCTGCAACGTGGCATATCAATTATTCATTTATTACATGTAGATTCTATATACTTAGGATACCAAGCATAAGTGTATAGATTTTAAAAAGTTATATATGAAAAATAAAATACATTCTATGCTTTTTAAAATGTGTGTATACCGTCAAATATTTAAAGAATTAAGGAAAATAACCATTGAACTGTCCATGTAAAAATGGTTAAGATGGTAAATTTTATGTTATATGTATTTTACCACAATTAAAAATAGTAATAACCCAAAGCAAATGAAATCACTATCTCAAAAAGATATATGCACCACCATGTTCATTGCAGCAGTATTTACAATAGCCAAGACATGGAGACAACCTAAGTGTCCATTGATGGATGAATGGATAAAGAAAATATGGTACACACACACACACACACACACACCACACACACACACAAACTGAGGAATATTATTCAGCCATAGAAAAAGAAAAATCTCACCACTTGCAACATGAATGGATCTGAGGGCATTATGCTAAGTGAAATGAGTCAGATAGAGGACAATACTGTATGATCTCACTTAGATGTGAAATCTTTTTTAAAACACTCACACACACAAAACCCTGAACTCATAGATATATACAGGAAACACAATGGTGGTTGCCAGAGGTGGGGAGTAGATGGGCGGAGGAAATGGGTGAGTGTGAGCAAAAGATAAAAATTTTCAGTTAAAAGGTAAAAACTTTTCAGTTATATATAGTACAGCATGGTGACTACATTTAACAATAGCGTATTTTCAAAAGTTGCTAAGAGAGTAAATCTTAAAAGTACTCATCACAAGAAAAAAAACGTAACTGTGAGGTGACGGATGTTAGCTAAACTTACCGTGATAATCATTTTGCAATATGTACATATATCAAATCACTATGTTATACACCTCGGACTAATACAATGTTATATGTCAATGACATCTCAATAAACCTGGGGGGAAAACAATATTAAACCAAAAAAATAATAACAGAAGAATTGTTGTCACCTCTGAATGTTAGGCATATTGGGCAAAAGAAAAAAAAAAAAAAGAAAGGCATCTATTGCTAATGAGTTGTTTTCAGGAATAATGTTTTGAGAATCTAAGTTGGTTAATATCCTGAATTTGCATATTTAGTTCCCTCCCACCAATATTGTCAAGGAATTTGCTTCCTCACTCCTGGCCAAGTCAACATATCTGTTAGGATCTTAATCTGCAAAATTAATTGCCCCCCCAGCAGTAATCCTGACATTATCCGATCAAAAGGCCCATGAGTGACCGACAGCTGTACTCACAATGCGCCTTTTTCAGGGTAGACTACATACTCTCTCAGAAAGATGCCTTTTAGAGGGGGAAATGAGTCTTAGATCAGACATGAATTTTGGATAGAGGATAAGATGAAAATCTGGAGCCCTTTTGGGATCTCTTTTTCAAAACTCTCTTACTAATTTAAAAGATAGTAAAGATAGAGAAAACTAGAATATTGAGAGGGTTAAACCTTGGAAAACTTAACTTTTCCAAAAAGGAAACTTCTGGAGGAAAAGTAAAACATTGACAGATTGGTGAGGACACCCCAAAAAGTAGCCATCCACCCACCTGGTTCAGGAAAGGGAACTATCTGTGAACTTTTCGATAAATGCAATTTACTTCCTACTCAGGAAAAACCACCAGAGAGTCAACGCTCCCTCTTCCCCTCACATCTCTAATTCTTCTTGAGGTTACAGCTCAAGTTGGTTTGCTCATGGCATGCTGGAAATGAATTACAGGATATTCAACAAGGAAGTTGTAAAGATACATTTATGGGAACAATGACAAGACAAACACTTTGCTCTCAGGAAAGTTACAGATTCTATTTCCGGTTTTTGTATAAATGTAATCACATCATAGAAGCCTTCAGGAGAACCAAGAGTTCAATCATCTAACTATCTAAATTTTCTTCCTAAAGTCTTCCCTTTGTGGTTTAGAAATTGACAGCAGTATCACTTAGGACATTCACTGATTTGGCAAATTAAGTGATAGGATATCATAGAGTGCATACTATCCCCCACTGAACAATTCATATAAATACTCTACTAGACAAATTATATCATTCCAGGTCTCCCCACTTCCCCCCTTTTTTTTTTTTTCATTGTTTTTTCTGATACTAGAACTTATGAACATGTTTTTTTCTCACAGAGATTTCCTCATTCTGGCATTGAGGTTAACTCTTTCCCACAGGTTCTGGACAGATGGCTTCAATGCAAGGCTCACTTCTGCCTTTATTGCTCATATGATTTTGGGTAAATGTTAACCTCTCTGGGCCTCCATTTCTCCACTGAGAATGGGGAAAATTATACTACCTATTTTCTAAGCTTACTATTAGAATTATATGAGTTGAAGCATTCGATGTTCTTATAAATATGTCACATAGAAAATTTTCAATAAATGAGGTTAAGAAAAACAAAATGCATACAATCATAAAACAAAGAAATGTCACAGAGAGTCTCTACCATGTGACAAATGTCACATGTAACCATACATGGCAGCATTGTTTGTCTGATTTTGCCATATATGGCAATAAGAGTAGCAAAGTGAAATGAAGCCAGAGGCAAATTTAGTTCACAAAATGCCCTCCCTGAAGCCCTATGCACTTGCTTCAGGGAGGCTACAAGTTTGGCTCTCACCTTTCTAGTTCCAATGTGAACAAGGAAGTACTAATAATTATGGATTTGTAACTTTCAAAACTGAAAACTCATTGTCCCTGAGACCTTAAAGAATATCCCAGGACCCTGTAGATTATCCTGAAGATACTGTGAAATACAGGGAAGGGTGCCTTTCCCCTCACCCGTCACAATACAGCACTGAGTGTCCCAGAGCACTCTATTATAATGCCCCACCCCTAATGACAGATGGCATCCCCCATGGACAGTGCAGAAAAAGTGACTCCATGAGGCCCACGTGCTATAGGTCAGACAGGGGACTCTCTGACAATGGTCCGGCTTCACGCAGGAGCAGAATATGGATGGATGGAGGCCTGAGGTTATTTATTATCCTCCCATATCCATGCTAGGGTACAGCACCCTTAGGCTGCTGCTTCAGTGCGTGGACATGTACTTTAGCAGCCTGCTGGCAGTGAAGGCTGACACTGTTTTGTGAAAATAAGCATCATACAAGATCAACCCACTTCTGGTAGGAAAAAAGTTAAAGGAGTACCCTTAAAAAAAAAAAATTGTCCTGGAATGAATTGATTTCTGCTATTACCAAGAGACAACAGTGATGGACAGAGCAGGACAACCATAGAGTTAGCCTATAATGATGAACTGGTGATGACCATGATGGTTGTCAAGTGCAGACCGCTGGTTACTACAGTACGTTACCTATTACCTCATCGAATCCTTGCCATAACCCTATAAGGTGAGTACTATTATAATTGGTATTAATTTGAAATACAACAAATGTTTTTAAAATATTAAACATGTTCTCCATAGACAAATAGGTTCCATGCCCTCCAGTAAGAGATCTCAGGATGAACAGGGACCCACAAATTAGAATAAAACAAGTAGAGTTTTTTCAAACACTTGACACAGTAGAATATATCAAGCAGACTCCACAGTAGATGTCATGTAAGATAACTGGCGCCAGGGGGGCCACGTTTGGGCGTGGCAACTAATTAGCTGAGGAATCCTGAACAAATTATTTTACTTTCATGTACATATATATATCCTCATCTGTGAAAGAGCTTGAACACCAGAGGTTCAAACAGTAGAATTGGTATACATACAGATACACACACACACAAATATTTTCACACTCTTAGTGAAATCATTACAATGACTGAAACAGCTCTCCTAACACATCCAACCACATCAATAAGAATATAAAGCAATGCAACACCCATAGCATCGTTCAAAGCATGCTCTCTCACAATCATGCCACATGCACCCTGTCTCTCCTAGTACCATGCAGGACTGACTTTCAAATGATATCTGTTTCTCAAAAGCGAACTATCCCAATTGTCATACTTGGGATACTATTTGATAGTTATACGGGCACAAGCATAGCTCTTGAGTTCTTGCTTCTTTCCATCAGACACACATACTCCATCACCCCCCAAAACTGAAAAAAACTCTTGGTCATACCTGAAAATTGGCTACAATGCCCATTCCGATACATCCCACCAATCCCAGAACTAACGACACCAGGTTAAAAACAGGAGTGCTGAAATAGCTGGTTTGATTCTGCTTCTCCACTATTTTATATCTTGTGTACATAGTGGCTGCACCTGAAAAAGAAATGAATTTTTATTATTTGACTTTTTAGAATGAAAAACACAGAAAGTTTTGCATTGTTTAAGTTTGTATTTTCAATTTTCTGATGGCAATAGTCTCCCCACTCACTCACCCGTCCTTACTCACCCTAGCTTACTCTCTTCCTAGAGTAATGGACACACACACACAGACACAGAGACACAGACACACACACACACACACACACACACACACACACACACACACTTGGCTGTTACCCTTTCCACATAGATGCTATCATGCATGTATTGTTCGGTGACTTGCTTTTTTTCACTTAAAAATGTACCCCGGAGCTCTTGCCATGTCAGTACAAATAGGTCTATGTCATCATTTTTAGGGGTCTCATCATGGTATACAGTGAAATGCCATATTTATCTCATCACTCTCCTAATGATAGATTTCAACATTGTTTCTATGTATTTCTTATTGCAAACAATGCTCAATGAACATCCTTGTATGTGCAAGTCTTTGGCACACTTTCAGTGCTTGTGAAAGATGAATTCCTAGAAGTAGTATTACTGGGTTAAAAAACTATGCCCAATTAAAATGCTGAGAAGTAGCTCCAAATTGTTCCAAGACTGTAGCAATTTATACTTCTAAAACTATACAGAGTTTGAAAGTAATTCTATATGCCCTTGATTTTTTAATTACTCCCAATCTAATGAATGAAAACTGGCAACCTGTTGGTTTAATTTGCGTTTCTCTGATCATTGGTGAGATTGAGAAACTTTTGGTATGTCTACTAGTCATCTGCATTTCTCCTTTTGAAAATTTCATGTCTATAATTTTTTTCTCGAGTTTGTCTATTCATTTTAAATTTGTGGTTGCTTTTTACACATTATGTGCATTAGTCTATTGTCTGTTGTAAATATTACAAATTTTCTCCTGGTCTGTTGTCTGTCTTTATTTCTTGTATTTTTTCATCACTTAGAAGTTTTAATGTTCTATCTACCCAAATCTGTCAATTCTTTCCTATTTAGCTTCTGATTTTTGTGTACACTTAGATAAGGTTCTCCATCTCAAGTTTTTAAAAATATTTTCCTATAATTTAATCCTCTTATAGTTTTGCTTTTCCTGTTCAGTTCTTTAGTTGCCTTTGGTTTTTGTGAAAGGTATGGGGAATGTACTAAAGGTATGTTTTTCCAAAGAGCTAGTCAATTAACCAAATACCATTTACTGTTTTGGAGAGTAATTTAAGAATAAAATGTAATCTCCATGACAGGAGGGTCCTTGTCTTTTGCTGTTGTGCACTAAACACAGAGAGTGTTATATACCATGTTTCTCCAAAAATAAGACCTAGCCAGACAGTCAGCTCTAACGCATCTTTTGGAGCAAAAATTAATATAAGACCCGGTCTTATTTTACTATAAGGTCAGGTCTTATAAAATATAATATAAGACCAGGTCTTATATTAATTTTTGCTCCAAAAGATGCGTTAGAGCTGATTATCCAGCTAGGTCTTATTTTTGGGGAAACAAGGTAGTAGGCACTTAGTAAATGAATGTTGAATAAATGGATAGGTATCAAAAATTTTAGATCCATATTTCCTTTAACTCAGCAACTTTATAGAAAAACATATATATGCAAAGGTATGTTTAAAAGTATATTCACTTTAGCATTATAAATTGCAAAATCAGAAATAGCCTAAATGTTTAACAATATGGGACTGATTAAATAAAGTATAATACATCCATGAGATGGGTATCATGCATGTGTAAAAAGGATAAAGTAGATTTCTATGTATTGAAATAGTGTGATGGCCATAATATTTTTGCTGAATTTTAAAAAGCAGGCTAAAAGCTAATCATTGATCGTAGATTATTTTAAACAAAGCTATTCGTATCAGATTCTGCCCTGCCTAGAAGAAAATGCCATGTTTATCACTTGCTGATGATCAAAGAATCTGTCTTCTAAATCTGGACTCTGGGCAAGGATGGTGTAAGAGGGCAATCAGATTGAGAGACTATTTCTACTTCCTCTTGCTCACCTCTAAAACCTCGGGAGAAGACCACACATGGTTGACAGGGTGAAACATTCTCTCTACCAAGTAGGATGAACAGATTCAAAAGGTGCCAGGTCATTAAGTAGGGTTTCCAGAACCTCTGTCCCTTCCCACCCTATACCAGTAGAGATGGACAAAAGTGCTAGTTACAGGATAGGCCTCTGGCAAACACCTGATTGTTACATAGGGTAGGGGTTTATGGAAGGGCAAAGGAGAAAGAGACCCGCATCTTACATCTACACACCTGATCACTCTTTAGTAGACTGAGCTTTTCAGTCATCATATTAATTGGCTCACGAGAGGCTCGTACCCTACCAACTGCATCTCAGGTGTATTTAAGGAATTGAAGCCATACCTGAGTTAGAGACAAACTTCCCTGCTTCACCTTTCCCCTCTAACAGGTGAAACAACACCTGTGTCAGTGCCTCTCAAGCTTTAGTGAGTATCCAAGTCCCCTACAGTGCTTATTCACATCACATGTTCTTAGGACCCATTCTCAGAGATGCTGATTGAGTAGCTCTGCACTGTGGCCCCAGAATAGGCATTTCAACCAGCACCCCAGATGATTGTCATGTAAGTTGCCTTCAGAACACATCCTGAGAAATATCAGTTTATACATTAGGTGTCTTTGGTTTACACACATGTATTGGCTATAAAACACAATTTAAAAAATCAGATTACATATAAAATCCATTGCAAAATCTTGTGGCAAATTACCAGAGGAAGTAAAGAATAGTCCTATAATGAGGTTATAAGGAATTCTGGATTTCTAGTCATTTAGTTTCTCAAAGTAGAGCAAAATTTAGTTTGAAAGGTTGTACTTTTAAAAAATGATAAACACCAAGAGTGAACCCTGAGGTAAACTATGGACTTTGGGTGATTATAATGTGTCAATGAGCGTTCATCAACTCTAATTAACATCACTCAGGTGGGGGTTGTTGATAATGCTGTGGTGGGGGGTGCATGGGCTATATGGGAAATCTCCACCATGCGCTCAATTTTTCAGTGAACCTAAAACTGCTCTAAAAAATAAAGTCTGTTAAAAATTATTATTAAAAAATAATTAAGAATTATACACAAACTGCAAATGACACATTTCTCTTCACTGGAGATTGTGAACCTTTAAAATTTATTTATAATAATCATTATGTACTTACCAAGAAATGCAGAGAAGTTTATCATAAATCCAAAAATACCACTCTCCGGAGGTGTTGTTCCTGTATCACTGAGAAAGAGAAGAAATATCCAAATTATGAAAAAGGAATTCAGTTCAGACCTCTGGGCTGGCAGGTAATTGGCAGGTTTTATACTGCGTTTCTTCTCGGTGTTTAGTCACTTTGAATTCCAAAGATTTGACCTGATTTTGTTTTAAAGTGTTCTCATTTGGCTCTGAAAAATCTAAAATTCATTTTTCTATCATGAAAGATTACATCTTTTTTTCATTATAAAAAGCTAGTAAATGCTCAAAGTGAATGGTGGTAGTGTTTCTAAAATGATCGAACTCAATAAACTTGATTGACATGTGTCCATTCTTGGTGAAGACTTGAGTGTGACTATTTCAGGGGGGAAAAAATAGGTCTAAAATCACATTTGAAAAATCTGCTACCGGGATGCTCAATACACATAAACACATTTAAATTTTTTAACAATTTCACTTATGCACAAATTTACACTGAAAATAATGATGAAAAGCTGAGCAATATTATTGAAGCCTGCCAATATTTTATGGAAGCAATTGAGGGTATGATAAATTATTTTAGCAAAACATAATTTCTATAAAACATTTTTCAGGTGTAGTCTATCACTAATTGAATGAGCTGGAAGGTAGCATTGGAAAGTTCTGTTTTCTATCATCTGTGCCAAGGCTTGAATGTTTACATTTTCAAGCTGCTCGCATAAAGCAACAGTTTAAAACTGATGGCAAAAGAGCTCCCAACATGAAACAACTTGTACCCGTCTTGAGTGTTCCCATGTTTTAAAACAGCTCTGCAATTTAAGTATTGAAAAACTGATCACGTTGAAAAAGGCGTACTTCAAAGTGTTTGAAGAATCCCACAAGAAGCCTGTGTTTGCGGAAAGCAGGAGCCATTCAATTTTGTGAACACTTAATACCTGAAGAACATAAAGAGGTCAATATTCCCCCTTATAACAAATGCTTATATTCTCAACTATTTCAATCTCCGCGTCACTTGTACCTATAAGAATCTGAAGTACTTAGAATTTGATATTACTATTTTTCTCACTGAAGGAATGTTGTAGTGAAGGCTGCCTAAGGTGGGGAATGCCTTTCTGAGGACAACCCGGTGCTGAGTGGGTGACGGGAGGGAACTGGAACCAGTAATGAGAAAAAGGTACAGACAGTTCATACCCTTGGGCAACACTTTTGCCAGAATATTCATTCTCACAGGGAAATCAAGCCTTCTATTCTTGTCCTCAGGGTATAAAAAAGCAGCTACCTGCCATGAGCTGCTGTCAACCAGTGTGAGTGGCCGGCAGTCGGTATGAGCCGCTGTCAGCTGCAGTGAGTGGCCGACTTACAACTGGCACTGACTGCCTCAGCCGGGGGGGGGGGGGGGGGGGGGGGGGAGCACAAGGTTCATAACCCCAGCATGGGCCAGGGAGCTGTGTCCTACACAACTAGACTGAGAAACGTCTTGAACCAGAGTGGGGGGCGGGGCAGAAGTGGGGGGAAAAAGAAAGCAGTTACCAGGTAACCCATGGAAGATCACTTGTTACCATAGGTCTAGATAATCTGCCACATGCCAGGAAGATTATTTACTTGTTCATGGAGAAAGAGAAGGAAAGGGAAGAATGAGGAGGATATTTAGGTGGACAGGTAGTTGGGGGGGACTAAGGTGTTCTAACAGGAGGTGAGAAGACCAGACTCGGAAACTATCTGTCCATTCACAGCAAACCAAGACATAGGCCAAGGGCCCAAATGTATAGTCCACATAACATCAAATATGCAATCTGAAAGCTCAGAATTTCGGGATGGTATTTTATTCTTGTTTATCTGTACATTAAAAACAATACAGGCAGAATCAAAAGTGCTTTGCCAATAGCCATTCCATATGTGTTTTTTGAATGACGATCAGTACTTGCAAAAAAACTTGACATAATAGATACCACTTATTGGATATTTACTATGTACCAGGTACTGCTAGGTGCTTATTATACATCATTTCAACCTCATTTTATCAACCTCATTTTACTAAGGAGAAAACTGGGTATTAGAGAACTTATATACCTTGTTCGAGGTCACAGAGCTATTATTACACAGCAAAATCTATATTCCAATCCAGATGTCTGACTCCCTAATCTTTCTGCCTTCACTATGCTCTAACAGCAGGCAAGGGACAAAGCAATTAGAAGAAAGATTAGGATTGGGATGGAGAACAAACAGTGATGTGCTGTTTGTTAATAAATACTTAATAACCAGCTCTAGAGGGAGTGCATTTGCAGTAGCCTAGGCCCATTTCTATGGTGTAAATTCTCCCAACATGTCAAACTTCAAACTACCAAAATGTTGGTCACTGAACATAGAGTTGGGAAGAAATGCACACAGTTGGCTCTCAGGAGCAGTGAACCATGATGGTAACAAGAAGGGAGCATCATGCCTTTCCTGTATACCAGGAAGGTGACAAGCAGGCAAGACCTCACAGCTTCTCAAATGCCATAATTTAATTGTAAATATCTTTAAGAAATCTTCATTGCCATGGTAAATCTGATTTCCTTTCGTAAGTCCTGAGTCTACAACACCTACCTTCAATTCATGAGTACCAATGGGCCCATTTTCCTATACTTGGCACTAAAACATAGACAATATTAAACTACAAAAAATGGGGAAAACATTAATGTAGTCATAAACAGTTGTTTGGTTAAATGCAACCACCTTTAAAAATTTTTTTATTTGGCTCCACATATAATATAAAATGTATCCACTCATCAACAAAATATTTATGGGGCATCTACTAGGTATTAGACACAGTCTGAGACACAAATACCCCAATCTGTCAGGTAAGAATGTCAGTTTGTGATTTATTTCCATTAAAGTGACAAAAATGGTACCTAGCATTTGATGAAATTTTGCTCAAGAATATTTCAAAAAGACTTTCCAAGCAGCAAATGAAAATGTGCTAATATGTTACATCATATATTGTGTCACGTCTTCTGCTTCATGTTGGAATCCAGAGGAGTATAACACCAAGGAGGTACAAAGAGGCCCTGTGGGCAGCCTCTCTGTGTTTTATTTTTGTTAAGGTCAAACTAAATGATCTCACTGCACAAAGGCAGCGGTAGTAGTCTTTAGCTGGCATAGCTTTACTTGGGTACCTGATTCAGGAAACTGGAGAGGGAGAGGCAAAATCAGTTGCCTCCCAGCCCAGCAGAAGTAGTCTCCCCGCCCAACTCCGACCATATGATTCTGGACCACGTGGCTTAAGCAATATGGTTCTAGCCCTGCCCCAGTCCCATTTATAGCCTCCTCACCTTGTCAATGAGGCACTTCCTGAAAACTGCAACAGGGATAGGAACTGTTCATTTGCATGTGGTTTCAAAACTGTTGAGGTTGTTGTGTGTACACAGTAGGTTCTAGGGTAGGTTGTGCCTCGGAAGTCAGTTTATGTCTATGTTTCCTTTATTTACATTTCTACAAGTTAATTTCATCATGGAAATTTCCAGGTTATTTGTCTAACATCCTTTTGCAAACTAATTTATAACATTAAGCCACTGCATAATCACTTGAGGCTCAGAGGAATGGAAACAATACAAACAAGACATATACGACAATATAAGCTTGGTCAAATGCTTTAAATCACTGAATACATGTGATTCTATTACTCCAAAGCCTGCAGTCATGATTATTGGGATGACAAAATGCAAAATTATCTGCATGCCCAGACTGAGGTTGCTGGGTTGCCGTAATACTCTAGTCCATTGCTTGGAAGATGAATCAGGACTTAGAACCTAAAAACATTTAATGCACCAGTAAAAAGAGACCATTAATTCCTTTATCTTCACAATGTTTAAACGTTATTTAAAAGGAATAAGTATGATAATAACAAGCCATTACATTTTATTGGATGCTTATAATTATTAGGGCTAACTTTTTGGCAGCTTCACTTGGTAACAATTATTCTAGAGGGACAGACATCTTAAAGCTATATCAACTGTTTTTAAATGTAAAAAGAATTTCCTATTCATAAATGCAAACAACTCTTTCCTCACACTACACACCTGCAATTTGCCCTCTTTCTATCAATCCGAGTTTCCTCTTTGTTCACTCATACAACATTTTTTAAAAAATTGTTAAGCACTTCCAAAGTGACGGGAACTGTGCCAGTTAGTGGGGATACAAAGATGCAAAGATAACTGACTCACAACCTTCAAGAAGCTTAATATCTAACAAAAAATGCAAGGATTCAGTGATTCAATACACAGTTACTGATAGCCTTCTACGTAACAGGTAATTTCGTAGGCATGGTGACTGTAGTTGTAAATAAAACAGAAAACGCCCCTCTTTTGTGGAATTTATATTCTTGTGAAGGGTAATAAAAATAGTCTCGGAGTGATAAATGCTGTGAAGAAAAGGAAACCTGCATAAGAGGGAGATAGGTGAGCCCCATACTTGAGACAGAGTAATCTGGGAAGGGTACTTGAGCAGAGATCTGAACGAAGTGGAATATTTGGGCCAGGCAAATCACAAGCAGAGAGAACAGCAAAGTCAAAGGCTTTAAGGTGGCAATATGTTAGAAAAACTGCAAGGAAGTAGGTGTGCCTGGAGGGGAGTGAGTAAGGATGTGTGTGCGTGTGGGGGGAGGGGTCACGCAGAACTCATGGGTCATGGTAAGGACTCTGAATGTTATTCTAAACATGATACAATGCTGTTGAGGGCTGAGAGCAGGGAAGTGATATGAAGCTGATGTTTTTATAAAGGATGTTGTGAAAAGACTATAGAGGGGCAAGTGCAGACCAGGGGAACCATATTAGGGAGCTATTTCAGAGGTTTGTCAAGAGATGACAGTGGCTGGGACCGGGTAGAGGTGATAAGAGGTCAAATTTGGGAAGTTTTTTTTGTTTTTTCTTAAGCATTTGGGTTAGTTTGTATTTTATTTTATTATTTTTATTTATTTATTTTTAAAGATTTTATTGGGGAAGGGGAACAGGACTTTATTGGGGAACAGTGTGTACTTCCAGGACTTTTTTCCAAGTCAAGTTGTTGTCCTTTCAGTCTTAGTTGTGGAGGGCGCAGCTCAGCTCCAGGTCCAGTTGCCGTTGCTAGTTGCAGGGGGCGCAGCCCACCATCCCTTGCAGGAGTCGAACTGGCAACTTTGTGGTTGAGAGGACGCGCTCCAACCAACTGAGCCATCTGGGAGCTCAGCGGCAGCTCAGCTCAAGGTGCCGTGTTCAAATTTAGTCCCATCTCTTGCGGGAGTCGAGGAATTGAACAACCAACTGAGCCATCTGGGAGCTCAGCGGCAGCTCAGCTCAATGTGCCGTGTTCAATTTTAGTCCCATCTCTTGCGGGAGTCGAGGAATTGAACTGGCAACCTTGTGGTTGAGAGCCCACTGGCTCATGTGGGAATCAAACCGGCAGCCTTCGGAGTTAGGAGCATGGAGCTCCAACCTCCTGAGCCACCGGGCCAGCCCAGGAAGTTTTTTAAGGCGAGTCTCTATAAACCATCCCTTCTTGGACTATAGCTACTAATATTACAAAAGAAAACAATTAACATTTCCTCAGTACTTACACTCAGCTCGGCACATCTTATTTGGTCTTCACAACATTATAAGGAAAGTAGTTATTATGGCCATCTTAAAGAGGAAGAAACTGAGTCTTAGAAAAGTAATGCACTCGAGATCACACAGATAGTAAATGGGGAAGCCAGGCTATGCATCCAGAGCTGGATAATTTCAATGGACACAACTTAGGAACCCTTCTCTGCTGTGCTCTATCACATTTCATTTTATGATAACATATTTCCATATGAATTTACAGTCTTGTCTATTTACAACCACGTTGGCATCAGCTGTTCCTTCTGGAGCCATGAGCAAGTTGTCTTTGGCATGCAAGATAATAACTCTATAATGCATGTTCTTGGTGGGCTGAAAGGCAATTACTGTTGGGTATTTAGGACTATTAAGTGGTGCACTCTTTAAGTGGAAATTGAGTCCTTATTAAAAGTTATCAGCCCTGCATCAGTCAGGACTTTTGAGCAATACTCTAATGCCTTTTAACAAGTCAGAAACACAGAAGAAAAATGTTCACAATTTTATTTAATTTAGTGGGGGAGGATTTTTAATGTCATCAAGTGACACAAGAAAATTTAAATTGAATGGAAAACTGAACTATTTACAGTTAGCTCAGGAACTGAACACTGCCTCCACCACCTCAATTCATTTTCAAGCTGTACAAGTTTGAGATTTTCAATTTTCTCATTATGCTTTTGTTAGAATTAACTAATTTGGGTAATGCATTTTTGAAGAAAATATCAAATGATAAAGTATCACTTAAAAGGATGATACTTTTCTTAGCTGAAAATTTTACACGGCATGCCTCCCTTTTCGTTCTTATGACACTATGACTTAGAGATTCTATGAGGTAATCATCCCTACATTGTAAAGATTAACATGTCATCAACAGCATGTCAGAATATGTGTGACTCTAGGCACACAGACCTCATTCTCTGATTATTATCCCAGACACCATTGTTACAGTTAAATAGGAAAGCAAACGTCACCACTGCCTGAAATTCAATGTAGTAGTTAGTAATCAAAAATATTGGTTTAAGCAGGAAGTCATCAAAAATTATACAGATACATGCACACCACAAACATAAACGTATATTCGCTTGCCTACCTATTGATGGAAGTTAAGGCCATTACACAAGTGCGAGTCCACTACATGTCTTCCTGGAAGATAAACCACATCTACCCTGCATGATCTCATTTCCAGTTTTGGTTTCTTTAGAGGGAAACCTTAAAGACACTTTTGAAGCAATTTAAGTGCAGAATCCTTCCAGTTTTTTATCATTTTTCGTAAATCTTTACACTCGTCATAAACACTATTAAACAGACTGCAATTTTTTTACTTGTCTCTGTTGAATCTTGCCAAAGCATTCGACCGAGTATTCTTATAAATTATGGTTCTCTTTTTGCATTTACAGACCAACAGTTTATGTATATTGAGTTAAATCTTACAATAAAAAAAATACAACTGGCATAAACACATTTGGGAACAAACACAGCTGGCATTGATAAGCGTACAAAAACAGGTGAAAGGAGAAAGCAAGCAGCTCAGAGAGTAGCCACCGCTGGGAGAGGTTTTCAGGATCCACCGGCTTTAGTCAGTGTACTTTTCAGAGAATGAGGTTATCAGTTAAACAAGCAATTTCATTAAGTTGAGGGTAGTTAGGAAAGCTTCTGCTACACCCACAAAATAAACTGATCACTTATAAAACTAGCCCTCAACCAAATGTCCTTTCCTACTTAACACTAGCATCTACCCAGATTAACGTGGACCGGTCCCTTAATAATACTAACAGCAAGTGCTTACAGATAACTTATTATGTTCTTGGATCAGGGTGTTAATGAGTTCTCAGTGGGTTCATGTGTTAATTCACAAGGGAGGTGCTATTAACCCAAAGGGAAACAGAGAGAAGTCAAGTCACTTGTCCAAAGTCCTATAGCCGGGGCACATGGTGTAGTCTAATCAAAGTCATCTGCTGCACAGTTGTTCCCTTATCCAATCTACTATGTTCCCTCTCAGTATGATTACCAAGTGTTGTAAATATTCAACATGGTGAATATTTACTAGGTTACCCAGTGTTCTGCCAATAATCATTGGGCGGTGGTCATGAGGAGAAATAATGGGAATGACCAAAGACCACATTCTATGCAGCAAACAGCACTTGCACAAAAAGTAAGACTAGGCTAATAAAAAGCAACCAGGATGCATAACTGGCAAAACCTTAAAAGTAAAGGGCCACAGAATATTCTGGAAGCATGAGACACAGCCAAAGAAGACGATATAAAGAGTGGCTTTTATCATCTGGGAGAGCTGAGAAGTAAATAGTCAAACTGACTACAAAGGGAGATTGCAAATCTTATAAACATGGAGAATTTCATGAAGTCAGTAGAAATGGTGTTGGAGACAAGAGTTGGAATCGCAATCAAAGTAGTAAATGAACAATGAATGCTGGCAGAGTCAGTTAACAATCGAAGAGAAACTGACACGACCAATGAAACAGGTATAAACGAAACAGGCCCTGGTGTAAATGATCTTAATCAGCATTCAACTAATATTTACCAAGCATCTCCTATGTCTCTGGCGCTGTCATAAATGCTGGGGATGGAGCAGTGAACAGGCTCGAAATCTCTCCCTCATGAGACACAGACAATAAACAAGATCAATGTCCTCCCACATATATTAAGAATGGTCATTGGGAAAATTGAAGTCATAAAACATTTCTGCAAAAATGAGCCTCTTCATATCCCCCTTCAAAAGACAAATGTGAAATCAAGGACTTTGTATCATGCAATCATAGAACTGTATTGGAAAAGTATGTACCCTTCCCTTAAAAAGAGCACTTGAATCATTTTAAGATTTTGGTTCCTTATAAGAATTTTGTCTTTTCATTTTGTTTTGTTCATTATGAGAAGCGTTCGTTGTAATGAATTTTGTTTATTATAAGAATTAGCACATTGTGATTGTAACCTAAATTTTGTGATTGTTAACGAAATAAATACCAAATAATTTCTATAATTTTCAGATTCATTTTTGGAGTTAAAAACCTAACTTCTTTTACTTATTTACTATGCCATTTTGGTCTCCCTTTTAAGGTGGCTTAATTCTAGGTTTTCTGCCACCAATCACTGATCAGGATTTGTGGTCCTGAGGAGGCGCCATGGAAGTAATCAAAGACCACAATTCATCCAGCAAACAGGACTTGCAAAAAAAAAAGTGAGACTACGCTAATAAAGGATGCAACCAGGACGCAGAATTGGCAAACTTGAAAGTAAAAGGCCACCAAATATTCTGGAAGCATGAAACACAAGCCAAACAATATGTAAAAGATAATGGCTTACCAGTTGGAGGAGTTGAGAAGTAATGTTGATCCAAGATAGCCTGAGGATTTGGTCACAGAGGAAATATAAGAAACTATAACATTATCACTTTGTGAGGGGTATAAATGATAAATGTCTAACTAGTCCATCGTTTTGCACAACTGAAACTAATAAAATAAAAAGAGTAAGTACTGTAGGATTATATTAATATGAATCGCTAGCAAAGTAAGAAAAAGCAGATCAGCAGTGGTGTAGGGCCAGGATGGAGCAGGAAGGGGTACGAGGAAGTCTTCCGCAGTGATGAAAATGTTCTATAGCTTGACTATCATGATGGCTATATAGGCATACACATTTTTTTAAAAACTCACAAAACTGTATATTTAAAATAGATGCATTTTCTTGCATGGACATTATACTTCAATAAAGTTTATTGAAAAAAAAAAAGAAACTCTAATAAATTAACCATGATGGTGCTCAACAATATATATGGGTGTAACTAATCCTTTCAGGTTGACTTTTATTTTTCCTTGGTTTTGACATCCTTGCATTAATGGTTTCATAATACAGAAATATTGCACTGTTCTACTCCAACTTGTTAAATTTAGTGGCTGTTTGAATCCCATGTTTCTAATTTAATTTTCTGAGAGAAAGCCCATTCATTTGTCTGAAAAATAAATACATACATAAAGGTATGCCAAGTTTGCAAGATGTTACTTTTGAGAGACACTGGGTAAAAGATACATGGGATCTTTCTGCATTATTTTTTGTAACTGCATGTAAATCTACAATTATCTCAGAAGTAAAAAGATTAATTTTTAAAAAGTATGGTGAAAAAGTATTTCTGTCATTTTACCCATCTGCTAATGTCTCCTTGACTATGACTTACTCCTTCCATCATACAGATAAATCACTTTTATTAGTTTCTTTACGCAAGCAAATACAAAATGTATACTATTTCCCCCTCCATCCCCCAACCCCCTACCTCTTCCACAAACTGGTAACATATTTTGTTCTGCATCTTGTTTTTTCCATGTAACAATGTACTGGAAATTTTTCACATCAATGTATTAATTCAAAGAGATTATTCTATGTATAGAGAGCTTTGTTTGAAGTCTTCTTTGAATAAACCATATTTATTTAGCTAGTATTCTCCTGATGGATATTTGTATGGTTTCCAACCTTTGTTACTGAAAACAATGCTATTAGCAGTAACCTTGTAGAAATATACTTTTGTCATTTTGATAAAGCCAAGTTCCTCAGAGATTGAATCAATTTACATTCCCACCAGCAACATATGGGAGCCTGTTTCCACAAAGTCTCACAAATAGTGTGTCAAACATTTAGGTTTCTTCTGTCAATTCAGTAGATGAAAAATGGCATCAATGAGTTTTGATTTGAATTTTTATTCAATTCTTGAGGTTGAGCATCTTTCCATATATCTAAGAGCTATTAATATTTGCCCATTTAGCCAATATAATGAAGAGTAACAGTGTCGTAGGGAAATACCCGGTAAAGAAGCTGAGTTTGATTGCCATACTAGAGAGGTGCTCCCAGGGTTCTGGTGCTTAATTAACATGCAATGGCTTTTATTCAGTGTTCAACATTGTTAAATACAAAACAAAACAAAAGATCAGAACATCAGATTGCTTGCACAATGTGAACAACGTTATCACCAAAAAGGAGGTTCATTCTAAACACAGATGTCCTGACTTATGATGGTTCTACTTGTGATTTTTTTTTTTTTTTACCTTATGATGGTGTGAAAGCCCTACAGTCAACAGAAACCATACTTCAAATTTTGAATTTTGACCTTTTCCCAGGCTAGCGATATGCGGTATGATCCTCCCGGGACGCTGGGCAGCAGCAGCGAGCCCCAGCTCCCAGTCAGCCACAAGATCATGAGGGTCAACAACTCATCCTCTAGAAATGTCCAACCACTATGTTGTACACCTGAAACTAACATTGTATGCCAACTATATTTTAACTAAAAAGTTTATTTTTTTAAACTGATACTCTACAGTATACTGTGTTGCCAGCATTCTTTGTTTTAGCTCAATGCTTCAAGCATTCTTTAGGTTCCGTGTGCTAATGGTTAGTGGTTAATGGTGAGTTAATGGTGAGAACCTATACAACCACTGTTTCACTTTCAGTACAGTCTTCAATACATTACATGAGATATTCAACACTTTATCATAAAATAGGCTTTGTGCTAGATGATCTTGCTCAACACTAGGCTAATATACGTGTTCTGAGCACGTTTAAGGTGGGCTAGGCTAAGCTATTATTAAATACTTAAGCTGCGACATTCGACTTTTGTCGATTTTTGATACATTTTGGAGAAAAAACTTGAAACCAATTAATGCAGTGAAAGAGTTAAGCTAGATTACTACACGCATTTTCAATTTACAATATTTTCAGCTTAAGATGCGTTTATCAGGAGGTAACCCCAAAGTTGAGGAGCATCTGTACATCCAAATCACTGACCAACCACCAGTGACTGAATCAGGCCTTCCCTGAAGGGAACTGGCCTGCTCGAGGGGGAAGAATACAATAACCACAGTGAGTGCCTGAGAAATATTAATTCAACAAGTGATGTTGAGAGCCTTCATAGATCTTACACTCCAGAGAAGGAAGACAAGTAATCAACATAATAAGTAAATCATATAGTTTGTTAGGTGACAGAGCTTTGGTGACTAGTAAGACTGGGTATGGGGGATCAAGCTCACTAGGGTGCAATTTTAAATAGGCCTATCAGAGCAGGCCTCACTGAAACAATACTTGAACAAGGGAGGTAAGGGCAAATTCTGGAGGTAGGACACTCCGGCAGAAGAATAGTCAGTGCCAAGGCCCTGAGAAGGAGGTGTGCCTGACATGTGTGAGACACAGAAAGGAAGCCAGTGTGGTTGGAGGAAATGGAGGGAGTGAGGGTAAAGAAGAACAGGAGGTAGGGAGAGCAGAGAGGACTTACAGGAGATAAGGGCGAACATTTCTGGGCAAAACTGATCAATTTGGCGCTACTTCCACCAGGTCCTGTTGTCTGGCTCTTATCTACCTACCTCTCGTCCTGGCCTCAATGACTTGGTTTTCTGGGAGGGGCAGGAGCAATTCAATGCTCCAGCTGCTCTTGTCTGCAGGGAAGCAGACAACTTCAAAGCCTCAGGCACATGTGAGCAAGCAATACACGTGTTTGTTGTTTGTAGACTGATGGCTCCTGGCAACAAAGGGACAATCTCATGCCTTTTCTTCCTGTAATTCTTTTTCTAAAGGCTTTCTTTCCTTGTTAAATTTAAACCCTCTCCCTTGGAATGTCTGTGATCTGAGCATCTCATAAGTGGTTCGTCTTGTCAGCTCATTTCCCCATTTCTGAATGTCTTCCATTTCAGGTTCACCTTGGGGTAATATTAATCACAACCGTATCAGACACCTCTACAAAGACTCAAACCCTGCCTCTGACTGCCTGGCCAATGCGTGTCAAATATTATCTGTCCCTGACCTTCAGATCTGGGACAAATACAGCTACTCTTTTCTCAATAAAAAGCATTGCAGGAAGAGAAGCTTTTTACACAAGTCTAAGAGGATCTATGCTGGTTCAGAATCCAGAGGAGTGACACAGTGGCACTTGGCACTGAGATGAGCCATGAGAAACTAAGCCCTTGTGCCATTCTGCAGGAGCACAAGGCCTAGTGGGAAAGTCTGCTTGATGCAAGAAGCCCCTCTTTCTGCATCAATACCATATATTTCCCCCTTCTCCAGAACGCTCTCTTCCTTGCATCTCTCTAAATTCGAGTCTCTTCTTGCTTCATCTTCACTCCCTTCCTCACCCATATTACAAAATATTGTGCACAAGGCAGAATGGCTGCAGAAAGGAGAAACCCTACAATCTATAATCTCTACAGACACTGGGTGTCACCAACTTTATTATCCCCTCACCAGCCAATACCGATCCAGAGAAGTCACATCTCTTTGATAAAGATGAATTGTTCTAATAAACACTGCCATGGGCAAGGCACTGAGTTGGGAGGCACATGGAGAGGATCAGGACGTGTGTCCTGGGCACTAATGAAGGGACCCTAAAAAGGTGGAGGCCAAAACTCATGACAAACGAAAAGCCATAATGACAACACAAGGGATGTCACAAGCTGACAATTTGAGGGCTCTCACTTTGGGGGCACAGAACCCAGAGGGACCTTGGGCAGCTCCATCCAGGAGAGCGAAAACCTGACCCCCAGTGACCGGGAGGTACCACAGTGTTGCTTTTGGCATGAAATGGATCTGGGTGTGGATTCTGCTTTCACCATTTCCTAGCTGTGACATCAGTGTCACACTGATGGTATTTCAACATCTGCTTAAACTTAGTTTCTTTTCATGAAAAATGAGCCAGACATCCACTTCAAGAGGATGTTGGGAAGCAGAAGTGAAACATGTGAGCTGTTTTAGCGCACACCTGGATCTGCAACTTGCACTCTCAATGAAAAGCATCCATCAGCACGCATCCTGTTTCAGTATCGCCAAAGAAGCGTCTTCTAGAGATTCTGTCCCGCACCAGTCTGAAAGTTCTCCTGTCTCCCCTGAACCGCTCGTGATGCCACTGTGTTCAGTGTTCAGAGTCAAGTCAGAACTGCTTAGCTCTGTACCCCCGACCCGCCACCTCCCTACACATCTGCCAGGGTGCATACTCTCCTCTCCTCGTGGTCACACCTCGGTCTTTCCGCAAGAAACCCCAGCTGGATCTGGTCCCCCGTCCTCCCCATCAGCAGCGCTTCCCAGCGGTGCCTCTGCCTGGTCCCCAGCCCTCCGCTCACCCTGCCCCTCACCTGATGTAGGGGAGGAAGGGGTTGACATGCCCGGAGAGCACGGCGACCACGTAGGAGATGATGAAGGCAGCGGACGACCAGGTCACCAGGAGGAAGGGGACGAAAGCCATTCCCTTCAGGAAGCACAGCATCGCGCCTTCGGGAGTGCGCTGCCCTCAGCGGGTCGGGACTCCGGGCTGTTCCTGGCTGCTCCGGGGGGGCGGGGGCCGCCACGTGCCGGCCCGCCAGGCGGCGTCCACCGCACGGACAGCCACGAGCTGCGGGACAGAAGGCTCCGCGACGGCAGGGGCAGGCCCAGCCCGGGAGCGAGGGGAAGCGCGGAGACCCGAGGAGGCTGCGGAAGGCAAGGCGGCGGGCCGGGTGGGTGGGGCCCAGGCGGCCCGGGCTTGTTGCGAAATGAGTGAAGTCACAAAGCGGTGCCCCGCGGACTTGGAGGAGCGCAGCGACCACCCAGGGGACGCGACGCCAGGTAAGCGGGGATGCGGCTCCTTTCGGTTTTGGTTCGGGCTCTGCAGGGGTCAGCGGAGGCGGGCTGCTCCGGGGACGCGGGCGGGAATGAATGCCCGCCTCTGGGAGCTGCTGGTTGCGCAACTCCGGAGAAACTGATCAACTCCTCCCAGCCCCTCCTTCCCTCGGGGTTTCCGGGGTACGGGACCACGAACACCCAGGGCTTCCCCTTCGAGGTCCCAACGCCTGCACATCGCGGGGGAGACGGTGACCACCGCGTGGTGACACCCACCCCATCCCGTCGCACTGCTATTACTGCTGCAGGGGTCCGGGAGAAGTGTTCGGTGACGTTCACCAGGCTACGCGGTACGGATGTGACTCGCACCTGGATTGTGTCCACCTGAAAACCAAGAGAGTGTGGGGGCGGGTGGGAGTCTGGGTGGGACTGAGCTCTAGACCGGCTTGTGCCGCCCACAGTTCTGCTTTACACCAAAGCAGGCTTGGAGTGTTTGTTTCTTAGGAATTAGATTTCCCTTTCTCCTCTCACTGAGCAAGCTTAGCCCAGGAATGGGAAACAAGACCTAAGAGAAGTACAGGTGACTTAAGACATTTCAAACTCTGTAAAAGGAACTTATGTCCTGGAGGCACTTGCAAGCATGGTGATTTTGAGATATAATTTAGGGATTCTGAGCCGAAGGTATGTGGTGGGGGTGATTGGGTCATTGGTGAGGAAACGTGGGTTCATTTCAGCTGCATAAACAGTTTTTGGTTGTCACACCCCGCTAGGGGACAGGATACAAAGATGAAATAGTTCTACAGGATTTAGAGAACTGACATTCAAAATAAAACAATATTGTATGGAACATGAAATAGATAAGAGGAGATTAAAAAAATAAAATAGTGATATGCACAGAGCTGAGAGGCAGGGGCCAGTGCCAGGACGAAGAACCAGGAAAGGGTTCCTGACAGATGATGTTAAGAGTTTTCCAAAGTAAATGATTGTTCATCAGGCAAAGAAAGGTGAGACTAGCATTCCAGGCCAAGGAAACAGGAGAAAATGCATAGAGTGTGAACTTGCTTGTTTTTCTGGAACTAAAACAGCCCTCCAATAAGTGTAAGACAGGGACTGGAGAGGTAGGCAAATAGGCCATGTCACCAGAGTCCTGCTAAGAATCTTTGTTTTTGTGTGTTTTGGTTTGTTTGTTGGTAGTGAGGAGAGTATAGGAATATGGATAGATTCGTATTTCAGGTCACTGTGGCTGTGGGGTGAGTGAGCACCATATTGAATAAAACAAATGCTTTAAATTAAGGCTTTTTATAAATCACAAAAGCTTCCATCCATGGTGACCCATTGCACATCTCTACCTAAGTTTCTAAGTTGTGAAAGTCACTCTCTTTCCGTCCCTTTTTCTCCTTTCCTACTCTACTACTGCTTCATCTGATTTAAAAAAACCCTCCCTGAGGCAGAGGAATTATGACATCAAATGGAATTCACCTGATCATCGTCTTTCTATTGCTTACGCAATTCCCTTAAGTAATCCAATTGGCTAATCACCTTTAACACAAGCAATTACAAGCATTGTCTGACTATAGCAGCAATGGGTGTTTTCTTGTTTAAAATAAGTATGTATATGTGTATACACTTAAAATAGGTATGTAACTGACTACATATATATGTACATATGATGGCAAGCAGCCCTGAGAAGCACTGCGCTGCTTCCTCTTCTAAAAGCTTTCGGTCCCATAGACCTTACAACACCTTCTCATTGGAATAGTAAAGTGTGTGTGGTGCGTGGATGAGAAAGAGAGCTCTACGGAAAGTAACCTCACAGGGTGATCTGATCATAAATTCCTCACTGGGCAGGTCATGCCTCAGGCATATAACTTCTTTAGTAAAAGGTTTATCTTTGCCTCAAGTAAGCCTTGTCCACTGTTTCTGTGCATCTAAGTTAATATCCCTTTGAAATTAGCCTTAGCCGCACTCACAGAGAGCACATAATCTTGTTAACTATCCTGTAATCCAATTCCCACTTGGCTTTCCCCCACCTCCGTGTAATCTTTTTTACATTCCTTAATTTCAAATCCATAAAAGAAACTGCAAAACAGTTATTCTCTGGAGCATTTAAGATCTTACTCCCCGGCATATGTCATCAGTTTGGTTCACAAAAACTCTTGTGAAAATTCTCTGCAGGTGTGGACGTTTCTTATGTCAACAGGTACAAAATTCTGAAGTCCTAGAAAACAACCTTACTGGTGAAGGAAACCAAAATATGTCACCCCAAAATATGCCTCTTTGACATAATTACTTTGAGTTGAAGGCAATTAAGAAGCAGCAAAGCAGGAAGAACTCTCTTACCCTCCTCCCCCTTTTCTGTCTAAAGGCAGGGTATAAATTTCCTTTATACTGCTCTAGACTCTTAGCCCAGAGATGGCACCAGAGGAATTTGCAAACAAACCTTACTGAGTTAGCTTCCCCCCATATGTTTACCTTCCCCACATATGTTTACCTTCCCAGTTTACTGCCCGCCCCCCAGCCTAAAACCATTTTCCTTTGTCATGTTAACAGAGAACCCACTGAGAATGTAAATATTTTTCTTCCCCTACACCGGGTACCTTTAGGATGTATAGTGAAAGTTGCGCTTCTCCCCTTGAATTGATTCCTAACTTTCTCTCTGTCAAAGGAAGTCACACTGACTCAGTAAGAGTTTCAAAGGACTGTCCTTTTGAGGATGAAGTTATTCTTCCTTGGTAGCCACCACTTATTGAAAGGCAGTGTCCTTCCTCATCTAAAGAATCCCCAAGTTCAGGTGTTACCCCTTTTTATGGATGAGGAAACTGAGCTTAGGTCATGCAGCTAATGAATGGAGAGGCAGCTAATGAATGGAGATGCAGAATTTGAATCCAGGTCTATCTGACTCATGAGCCTATAATCCTAACAATTGTGAAGAACTGTCTCACTCTCCTAATTCCTCAAACTCCAGAATTACAGAAGGAAATGCCTTAAAATATATGTAGTTATATTTTATTTTTGTACATGTGTATGTATTTATGCAATGGAAATACGCAATTTGAAGACTTATACAATATTACATAACAACATAAATTGTCATGCAGGGACTCAGCTCCCGCTCCCCACATAACGCAGGATATGGTGAGGCCAAAAAGGAACACCAACAGAGCCATAGATAGGGGAGTCATACCACTATACTCTCGTTGGCGGCTGGGTTGGAAACACAGGAAGCAGGAGACACAATCTGCCGTCCGCTTCTCTCTGCCAACCAACCAACCCCCTTGCCACCGTAGCCACAGGAGTTATATTAGTGGCTAATGGCTAACCACTAACAGCTGATGGCCACCCAGCCGCAGCGGATGGCCATCTGACTACAGCTGATGGCCCCCTAATAACCGAGCCAGCACCTTTCCATGTGAGGTCAAGAACCTGGAAACTGCTCTGTCCCCACATAAATAATTGCAAAACATCACTTATTGTTGATGGCTGCTGACTGATGAAGGTGGTGGTTGCTGAAGGTTGGGGTGGCTGTGGCGATTTCTTAAAATAAGACAAAAATGAAGTCTGCCACATCGATTGACTCTTCCTTTCACTAATGATTTCTCTGTAGCCTGTGATGCTGTTTGATAGCATTTTACCCACAGTAGAGCTTCTTTCAAAATTAGAGTCAGTCGTCTCAAAACCTGCCACTGTTTTCTCAACTAAGTTTCTAAATCCTTTGTTTTCCTTTCAACAATCTTCACAGCATCTTCTCCAGGAGTAGATTCCATCTCAAGAAACCACTTTCTTTGCTCATCCTTAAGAAGCAACTCCTCATCTGTTGAAGTTTTACCATGAGATTGCAGCAGTTCAGCCTTATGTTCACTCTCCACTTCTAGTTCTTTTGCTATTTCGACCCCATCTGTAGTTCCTTCCTCCACTGAAGTCTTGAACTCTTCAAAGTCATCCAGGAGGGTTGGGTTCAAATTCTTCCAAACTCCTTTTAATGTTGATATTTTGATCTCTTTCCGTTAATCACAAATGTTCTCAGTGGCATCTAGAATGGTGAATCCTTTCCAGAAGGTTTTCAATTTACTTTGCCCAGATCCAACGCCAACAGCAAAAAGATTATGAATTGCTGAAGGTTCAGATGATGGTTAGCATTTTTTTAGCAATAAAGTATTTTTTAATTACGATATGTACCTTGTTTTTTTAGACATAATGGTATTGCACACTTAACAGACTATAGTATAGTAAATAGATTTTATATGTAGTAGGAAACCAAAAATTTTGTGTAATTCGCTTTATTGTGACATTCACTTTATTGTGTAGTCTGGAACCGAACCTACAATATATTCAAGGTATGCCTGTATTTCTGCCAGTTTTTTTTAGTTTTCTGACTTTCCTAGTCTAACATAATTAGGAGCAGAAGCTGGATTCTACATTAGATCCACATCTTTTATCAGGAATAAATCATTTATGGCAAAAGCAACTTTTAAAAATTAAGTTCAGCAGCTCTGTCCCTTGTCATTAATACCAGATAAGAGAGTATAAAAATTAGCACTGGTACATTCCATTCCCCTCACCTTGTCTTTACTTATTCTATATATTTTTAATAACAAGCAGTAAAAAACTCAGTTGACTTCTCCATTCTAAAAGTTGCCATAGCCTCTCTCCTTGAATGTGGACTGAATTTAGTGACTTGCTTTAGAGGACTAGAGTACAAAAAGGGAAATAAAATATCTTTACAGAGGAGAAATCTGCCAGACAACACCAGATGATCAAAGTTAATGTCAGTGGTAATAAACTGATGCTCTATACATTGATATAATAAGATATCGTTAAATAATGCAATGAGAAGGTACATACTTTCTGTGGTACTTTTCCCAAAACCCTTGCTAGCAGTTTAATCATAAGAAAACAAGATAAACCCAAATTGAAGGCCATTCTATAAATTAACTGATTAGCCCTTCATAAGTGTCAACATTATGAAAAACAAGGAAAGACTGAGTAACTGTCACATACTAGACAGGACAAAGGAGACATGATGCCTAAATGCAATATGGTACATCCAATTGGATCCTGGAACAGAAAAGGGACCTTAGTGGGAAAATTAGTGAAATTTGAATAAAGCCTATAGCTTAGTGAATGGTTATGTGCCAACTTTGATTTCTTAGTTTTGACAAATGTACCATGTTTGTATAAGATTTAGGAGACGCCTATCCTCCATTTGTGTGCCATATTTGCAACTTTTCTGTAAATCTAAAATTATTCCAAAAGAAAAAGCTTACTTTTAAAAGTTGCACTAATATGTTCACCACAAACTCACTGCTAAGATCTTATATTTAAAATCTCACAATTAGTCACCTATGGCAACCATATTACCTTTCAGTTTATCCCAATTTTATTTTTATTAAAGTATAGTTGGCGTGCAATATTACATATTAATTTCAGGTATACAACATGCTGATTTGACACGTATCTTACGATGTGATTACCACACTCGTCTAGTAGCCATCTGTCACCATGCAGAGTTATCGTACTTTTCTAAATTTTACTGTAGAAGCAGAAAACATATATTATGGCAGAAATAATTAGATGTTCACCTAGAATGAAAGATCCCTGCTCCTTTCCCATTGTGTAGTTCTTGCTGGGAAGGGATTTCTCAGACAGGAACTTCATTTGTCCTCCAAGGGCTTCATTTCCTCCTGGTGGGATCATAGGACGAGTTCTTACCAATGGGAGATGTGAGTCACTTCCCAGCATGAGAGGTGAAAAATGGGTAAATGGGTATCCCTTCTTGACTTCTCTCTTCTCGCATCAGCTGGCAGAATGCCAGTGCCTGCAATGACCTTCAAAGCCCAATGTTATGGACAGAGACTTGCAACCTAGGTCTACTTAACTTGACTCTCCCATCTTGTCTAACTCATTGAATTGGGTTGATGTATTTCTAGGTTCACAGAGAGGGTCAGGCAGATGTTAACAAACATTGCTATGAACAACAAATAAATACAGAACTAAAGTGGACAAAAGATGACTGCAACTCACTACGTTTAGAATTAAAATCAAAATTGTGTATTTTTTAATGAATGGCAGGGTTATAGGGAACATTCCACCCCAGTGGCATGTCACCATCCTTCCTTGTCCTTCCAAGAGTGTTTTGAAACAGATAAACTTATCTGAGTGAATGTGTGCAACCATTGCTCTGGAAAAAAAATAATAACATTGCCCTCTCTTTAAAAAGCACTGTGTATAAGTTCTACTCTCCCTTTCATGATCAGGAGTAAAGTTAAAATATACTATTGGGAATAGGGGTTAGGTAGAATCTTTTCCCTGTATATTCCTGTTTTTGGCAAAGGGACATTGTCATAACAGGGATGTCACTATCTGGTGTGTTGGTCACCGTGTGAATGGCCCAACTGTGCGTGCATGTGTGTGTGTGTGTGTGTGTGTGTATTGTGCGCACACACGTGTGTGTGTGTGTTTATTATAAGCAGGCACCCCTGAGCTGTGAATGGATTCTGGGCCCTGTTCCCAGGTATGGAGAGAAGTTGCCCCTCTATTTACAAAGGCAGGAAATTTCAACATACTTTCAACAGGTTTTGAATAGGACAGAGATTACATTTTTCTAGCGCCTACGCTATACTCATTTGTACATAATTAAACTTTAAAGATATAATGTTCATTTCTGTTTTAGATTGTTCACCTGGCAAACTTTCTTCAGGGTATTCTAGAATGTAAGCTCCACAAGGGCAAGACTTTCTGCTTTGGTCACTGCTATATCTGCAGCCTTGGAGCAGAGCTTGACAAATGTGCTTAGTAGTTGCTGAATGTATTCACCTCAGCAATGACCTTCTTCATGAAGTCTTCCCTTAGTACCCCCAAGGTCTGACCTCTGTGCCACTCTTCTGCATCCTGAAGCATCCTGGGTGACTTCTGTTATATGTTTCGTAATGTTAACGTGTCAGCCTACCCACTGGACTAGAAACGCTTTGTGAGCTGGAATTGAATCTCCTATATTTGTTTCTCTAGTGCCAACCACTAGCACAAAATAAATGGTTAATAAACGTTTATTGAAAAAATAGATACTAACTTAATACTATTACCTTGAGAATCTGGTCTTTATACAATTGTACATACCATCAGCATATTAGCATCTCATAAGGGGCACTCTTTAACCCCATATCACTGAGTACAGAAATCAGAAAGCTACAGCAAGGCTTAGTCATTTCCATGACTTAAAGAAAGAGAAACCAGAGCCCTTCGTGGGAGTGATACCTGTTCATGAGGATAACCTGGTCATTACAAGTTATTATAGGTTTGGGCAATGGCACTGGATACTTTTTCAGTTTCACAGTATTTTCTGCAGATGTTTTTATGCTACCAGAGATGAAGAAGAACATATGTGAGAAATTTGGGAATTTCCATTATGACAATGAGTGAGAATTTCTTATAAATTTTAAGAGGTCGGTTTTTTTCTCCCTTCCCCTTATGAATAGTTTCTAAATTAACTTGCAAATATGGGAACTCATATGATCTGACTTTCTCAGTTTAGCTAAACTTAAATCTCTATGTAACTACACAGTCCCACATAGGGTTTTCTTATGAGGTGCAACTCATAAGGTGCTTTAGTTGTCATTATATATGGAAAAACTGAGGTCTGATGCTGAAATTTACAATAATCTCATGAATTTATGTCTCTGCATAGTAAAGATATTACACAAAGTGGGGAAAGGTTTTGTCAGCTCTTCTTTTGATAGTCTGACATGAATGGGGTAAGATTTGAAAATGGCTAGGATAATGACAGAAAATTCAGATCAGCAGGCAACTATTTGCCTCCTCTCAACTACAAAAGAAGTAATATTTTGAAGGAGACATTTATTTCATAATTATTTTACTTAATTACTTAATCATGTCTTATTGAAGAGCTAACCCAGGATTCATGGTTCATTCATTCAACAAACATTGGTTGAGGATGTACAATTTGTCAGACATTGTGCTTTGTGATTAAGCATATATAAAGAGAACACTCAGTGCCTGAAATTAAGGTCACGGTGTTCAAAATGAACTTGGTTTGCTTAGGAGAGGAAAAGTGCTCCAGTGTGACTGGAACATGTGACGAGAAGTCTGGGGAGATCACGGTGTGACATTGTGAAGGGCCTTGCTTCAGTATGCTAAGGAGATTGGCTATAACCTGGAAGCAACCTTCCAGGAGGCGAAAGTTCATGAGTAGGGTGGTATCATTATCAGATTTATTCTCTGTGGTGAAAACTCCAGCAGGCCTTGAGTGCAGGGACTAGAGATAGCAATGAGGATTAATGATGGGTGGGCCCATTTAAGAAATGCTAACAAAATAGCCTAAGATAGCAGATTGTGAATGGAGAAAAGGAATTTGGTCTCCAATTAGATGAGTGCAATAAGAGAGAAGAATTGATGAGATGGAATTGATTTCCTGCTTGAGAGGTTCAGTGCATGTAAATCATCAATTGAGCCAGGGAACCGGAAGAAGTGTGGAGGATTATGAGTTTGGTTTTAGATATACAACAGTTTAATGGATAGTGTAAGATGCTTGTAGGATACCTAGGTGAAGACAACTGCTAGGTAGTTGGCAATTGACTTGGGACGTATCAGTGGATGGGGATGGTCCAACATTAAAATAGGTTGAGATCACCAAGGGGGTAAATGCTGCCGTGAAATCATGCAGAAGAAGAAAGTCAGTTTATCTGGTTTGGGCGGATAAAGTCATTGACAATCTTTGTAAGACGCATTTCAGTAGAGTGGTACAAATAAAAGTTTCATTGGACTGAGGAATGAAGGCAGTAGGTTCAGACTTCTAGTCCAAGATGATAGAGAAATACTACAAAAGGAGGAGATGCTCACGTTTATGTGTTAGTGAAGCAGGGCCTGGTTGGGACCCCCTGGGAGAGGCCTCGCACAATCCCCGGCCTCACCTTTCCTTGACCTACCTGTAGCTTAACCATAGATCAACCCCCTGTGGCTTGAGCTCAGAATGCCCCCTGTCCCAGTTCCCTGTTTTAGAAAATTACCCTGAAACTTATGATTAATACCCTTAGGCTTATTGATCACAAGCTCCATAGTCTAGCATTCTTTCCAGGCTACTCCCATCATTGTTCCTGGGTTATCCCCAGAACCATCATGTAGCCTCTGGAGAAATGCCCAGATATTCCCTGAAATACGCTAAGCCAGTCTGAGAATGTTAAGGCAGATTTTGAAGGTGTAAACCTGCTGCCTTCTCAGACCACCAGCGCTCTGACCCTAAATATTTATCCTCTGGCCCAACTCCTGTGTCGGTCTATTGGCCGAGCCAGCGCAGGCAGCATAAGCCCTGGACTCAGTTGCCCTCTGGTGTCATTAGGAAAGAATCTTATTTGAAAACGCACTAGCAGAGGAAGTAAGTGATGAAATAAGGTCATGGAGAAAGGGGAGGAGGAAATAAATACAAGCAAAAATTGTTGCTTTGCAGCAGTTTTTCACATTTACCAGTCTCAGTCATGTACCCGTGTTTAAATTGGGCCTATCATTCTGGCTAACTATAATAACCCAACCCTTAAAGGGTTGGAGGGTTGCATAATTGCGGTGTGAGATATTTCATTTCCAGTAAGGAGTTAACATGTGACCCATGAATGAGAGCTCAATGCCACATTTCCAGAAAATGAACTGAGTATTTCAGATCCATAGAGAAGTTCCTTAAAGGTCATCTGGTGTCATCGATTGGATTCGTGCAAGAGGAAACTGTAAAACCAGAGAGGTAACGTATTCAAATTCACGTGACTGTGGTGGCAGAATCTCTATGTCCTCCATCATCATCATCATCATCCTCACTAATATTGGGCTTTAATGTTTTATGGTCAAAATTTTGAACATTATATCTCAACCATATAAAAATGTATATAGCCTCTTGATTTTCTATAAAAGGTGGGCAAAGACGAGGTGGGAAAACACTCAAAATATCTAGTTAAAGGATGATGTAATTGGTATAATATTGTAGAAATACCGCCTCCAAATGTTTTTTTTTTTTTTTTCTCTGTAATCTGTTTCCTTCTCTTACAAACATTCTTAACTTTAAGGCTGGGAGAAGTTTATTGCCTCAGAGAAAGGAAGGAGAAGAACTAGCTTTAGATTAAGGAATGTAGGGGAGAAAAAAACCACTTTTTCCTCTACCCACTTTAGGACCTTGTAAATTAGACTGGCAAAAGACAGACTAACAAGAGAAAAACAAACAAGTTTATTAACATGTGCATCATACACACGCACGCACACAGCACTCACTGATGAGAAACCCAAAGTGGTACTTTGAACTCGGGTTTATATACCATCTTAGGCTAAACAAAGGAAACAGGATTTTGACCTTCTGGGTTGTGGGAGGGGAGGAAGGAGGCAAGTTATGGGGAGGGTGACTAGGAAAAGTATGATAAATAAGGGTTGTTTAGTAAGATTTGTTATGTAGATATAAGTGAAAGCTTTCTTGTTGTTAAAAGTTGTTAAGAATCTGCCTCTTCCTGCTAGGGAGAGGGAGTCACCTTTTACAAATGGAAAATTCCTTTGTAAGTGTAAATTTCCTTTACAAAAGGCAAACTTGTGCCTGCTCTATTTTTGAAGCTTTTCCTGCATCTGCTGGTTCTCAATGGCCTTTAGCTCAAACCAATCCAGATGCCAAAAAGGCATATTTTCGGGTAGCATATTCTAGTACCCTTCAAAAAGAAGAAAGACTTTCTAAAAGGGAAATCTACCCGTTGAGAAGCCTTCCTACGGTCCAGTGGTACAGGATATGGAAGATGTGGGGAAAGAGATTAGAGTCCAAGACCCTTGCTTTGCACACAGCTTGTTACCTGTTGAAACTCAAGGGGTGAATTTGAAAAGGGGAAAACTACAGTTTACAATGATGAAATAAACCAAACACAAAGGGGGCTTTGGACTGGCTTCTTGTTTTGAAATGGATGAAATACCACTCTACAGAGTATTCCTAGGCCTATCAGGGTGGGTGCAGTGACGTGACAATAGTTTAATGAGACAGAGTGAACCTCCCTTGATGGCTTGAAAGGAGTCAAAAGTCCCTTACCTCTTATACCTTTTGGGGAAGTAAAAGATAATTGAGTGGGACCTGCCATGGAGTTGCCATGAGGTGGGTGTGTGGTGGAGGGTGACCTGGCCGCCCCTGCCACACATCTTCGGGAGACAATGCCTGAGCCTCTAATTTGGGACCAAATCAGCATTTGTGGATCACTGGGGCCCAGCCCCACCAAGAGGACAGGCCAATGTTCTTAATACTGCACGTTTTGGTAGAAAATGTCCCCAGTGTCCCCTGTGGCAGGCATACCTGGGACATCAATACTAAGTTGAGCAGGGACACTGAGGTCCACGAGTGTTTCAAAGCCTACAAAGAGATCCACTTAGGGACACAAGGGCTCTCTCTTCCTAACAACAAGGTGCATGGCTTCTCCCACCTTGAAAAGTGAGGAAAAGCAGAGTTTGCCACCCTAAAATATGCCTTTTAGAATATTGACTACTTTAAGACTATTTTTAAGAGATAAAAGACTCAGGAAGAACCATTCACCTTCCCCCTGACCAAGAAAGAACTGAGGCTGCAAAGTAAAACAAAAATTTATTTGGGGTCTTTCTGGACGCAAATGCAGGATTCACAGACTCAGGAGGAAATTTGAGATGTGCTCCAGAGAAGACAAAGGCAGGGGTTATAAGGAAAAGGATGCAAATTACACAAGTCGATTTGAAACTTTTCCTAGTGGCTGTCTAACATGGCATTCTGACTAGACTGAAAAGGATTGGTCAGGACCAGGTGGCAAAGCTGTGCATGGAAACAGGAAAGTAAGATCCAGGTGTGGCCTTGCAACAGGGCACAAAAACATTTCAAAAGTTCAAGTCTTATCTGGATTTAGACACATGTAACTCTTCCCTAATGGCCTCCCAACTCCATTTTAGGGCCCCTTGATGTTGGTGACTCCATTTTAGAGGCTTCTGTTCCCACCCCTAACTACCTAAAAGGATTTAGATAGAGGACAGTTCTCTCTGTGTCCCATTGTTAGAGATGGCCCGGCAAACATTTCTTTACTAACCATTGGCTTTTCTATCTCGATGTGAATTGCCTTCCTGCTCTTTGAAGTCCCAAATGACAATACCCACTCCTTAGCTCCAGATAACATGCAAGCTTTAATTACCCAATCTGTCCTCCATAATCTTATGAAACCCCCATATGTACATATGTAATAAATTTGATCATTTTCTTCTGTTACTCTAGCTCATGTTAATTTGATTACTAGTCTAGCCAGAAGAACTTAAGAGTAGGAGGAAAAATTATTTTTTCCACAAAAGTAAGAAGAGGAAGAAGGATAAAACAGCTATGATGTGGAGTTAGAGATTAGATTATTGAATTTTTACCCAGTAAAGAGACAGTTTTAAACAGAAGAGACTAAAATACCTTCACTTGGCAAGTGTAACTCTGTGGTATCCCACTTACTGCTTCCCTTCTCTAACAAAGTGGGGTGGAGATTAGTGAGAATGTTTGGATCAATTATAGATAAATAAACACTAGGGACATAGATTTGTAAATTGTGATATATTTAAAATTGTAACCTCATAACGCTATGATATTTATGTGAATTATCTCATTTAATCTTTACAGCAGCCTTATAAGACAGATAGCTTATTGTTATACTCATTTGACAGATGAGGAAACTGAGGCTTGGGAAGAGTAAGAGGAAACCAGATATCAAATCTACACTGATGGATTGCACAGACTATTTTCTATGTCCTCCCTGTAGGTCCAGTAGAATACTTGAAAAATAAAAATTTCAGTAATTAATTGATTAATTGAGGTTATATATACCACCCTAAACCTTTGTGTCTAGGAAATATCAAGCATCATTCTTAAATGTATTTTTTTGAGTGCTTACAATGTGTCAGTCTTCTTCAGGAAAAATAGTTATTATAGAAAAAAGGGAAGACCTGAGATTCCTTCCCACCCCCACACCAAAAAAAAAAAGGGAAGGATGGATATTATAAAACATATATAGAATTCAAAACAATAAAAGTCTGTATAAATGGAGAAATAAATCAGGTACATGAATTGGAAAATTCACTAATGTCAGGATGTGATTCTCTCCAAGTTTACCTAAGGGTATAATGTAATCTCAACCAAAATTCCAGTGGCCTTTGTTATAGACATCAACAAACCCATACATAAGGTTTATGGAAAAGCAAAGGATTTAAATAGCCAAAACATTTTTAAAGGGAAAGTAAAGTTGGAAGACTCACATTATCTAATAACATTTTCTGTAAAGCTGCAGTAATGAGGCAGTTGATACAAAAGTCATGAATGACATATAGTTCAATGAGACAGAAGGTAATCCAGAAATAGACCCACAGATATAAGGTCAGTTGACTTTTGAAAAGGGGTCAAATAATTCAGTGAGAAAAGGAAAGTCTTTTCTGCAAAACATGTTGGACTAATATGCAAAAAAAAAAAAGTATCTTGCTTCACACCATATACAAAAATTAGCTCAGAATTGATCATAGACTTAAATATAAGAGCTAAAACTTAAAAAAAATTATAGAAGAAAGTATAGGAGAAAAATATTTCTGATCTTGAGTTAGGCCAGTAGTTCTTAATCAGGTGTGATTTTGGCCCCAAGGGACGCTTGGAAATGTCTGGACTCATTTTCTGTAGTTACAATTTTGGGTGGGGAGTTGCAACTGGCATCTAAGGAATAGAGGTCAGAAATATTGCTGACCATTCTACAATGGTACAGGGTACCCCTCACACACAACAAAGAATTATCTATGAAAAATAGTAGTGCTGAGGTTGAGCTTCAAAGTTTATGAAACTGCTATACTCATATTTTATAGACTAGGAGGCAGAGGGGAGAAATGTTGCTCCATCTCAGTAATAATTACGCAAATGAAAACATTAGTGAGGTTTCTCAGATTCACCACCAATTTCCACCTCAGGGCCTTTACACCTGCTGCCTAAAATGGTCTTTCCCCAGATTTTCACAGGGCTCCCCCTCACTTCATTCACATCTGTGCTTAAAAGTCACCTCCTCAGAGGCCCTTCCTGATGACTCTAACCGCTAATTCCACCATTCTCCAGTTCCTAATTCTGCTTTCTTTTTCTTCATCACACTTATCACCACCTAACATTATATTGTATATTAACTGCCCATTTCTTTATTGTCTGCTTACCTTTAGTGATTATATGCCCATAGGGAAAGAATTTTGTCTTTATTGCTCATTAATTGTTTCTTTGGCCTAGTACAGTGATGGGAACATAATAGATACTCAATGAATATTCATTAAATAATTAAATGAACGAATGAGAAACAATTTTATATACATTTCTTTCACCAGATGTGCAAAATTTTAAAAAGAGTGTTGTGAGAGATATAAGAAGTTTGATCGTCTTATATTCTATTAGAGAAATATTAATTGGTACAACATTTTTTGAGGGTAATTAGCCAATATCTATCGAAATTGAAATGTGCCTACCTTTTGACTCAATAAGTCTTATTCTAGAACCTACTTAAGAAAAATATTTATACCAAAGCACAAAGATCTAAGAATAAGGATCGTCATTGTATCACTGAATATAACGGTAACAATAATTTAAGAAGTAAGGGAATCATTAAATTATATTGCATTAAAAAATTCTGAGGAATATTATGCACCTGTAAAAAAGAATAGGGTAGATTGTATCTTATTAACATGAAGATCATACAGTATAGGTAGTAATGTAATGGTGCAACCTGTGAACTCTGGTGCTAGGCTGCCTGGGCTTTTATCCCAGCTGTCATTTATTAGCTTTGTCATCTTGTTCAAGTTACTTAATTTCTCTGTGTCTTAGTCTCATCATCTGCAAAAATGAAGATGACAATTTTTCTTACTTTACAGGGTTCAATTAGTTAATATATTTAAAATACTTAAACAGCATCAGGGATATAGTAGACACACAACAAATGCTAGACTTCGTTGTTATATTGTTATAATAATAACTATTTTTGTTATAATATTGTTATACTACTACTAATTGTTATTACTATCATTGTTATTATTGTTACTACTACAGAAAGAGTTTCAAAAGCTCTGTTAGAGCAAGCTCCATGATTCAGGAGCTGTGTCTGTTTAGCTTGTCATTAATATAACCCCAGGGCCTAGCACAGTACCTGGCACATGTTGAACACCCAATAAAAATAATGACTTGTTGAATGAATGATGACATATTTGTAGAGCCAGCTGTAGATCAATATGTATAAGATGATTTTTTAAAGGCAATTTAATGGTGAAGTGTTTAGGGAAGATGTGTGCTGGTGTCTGCAACTTACTCTGAAATGCATTGGAAAGAAAGATGGGTTGATGAAGGGGAATTGGCATAGATGTTTGAATAGATTATGAACAAGCAAATAAGGCAACAAGTTAATAGCAGAATTTAGGTGGTAGGTACATGAGTGTTTTACTGTACAATTCTTTCAACTGTTTTGTAGGGGGGAAAAAGGCTGTCTGTGTGTGTGTGTGTGTGTGTGTGTGTGTGTGTGTGTGTGTGTTTTAGTCAGCATAAAAGAGGTCTTACAAGGTTTCTCAGCAGGAGTGTCTGTGGCATTCCGAGTGGAACAATGTTCTATCATGTGGGACCCTTTTGGGCATTGCAGAGTTGTTAACATCTGACCACTATGCCCTCAAAAGCCATAGAGCTCCCCCATTCTTATGACAACCAAAAATGCTCTCACACATTTGCAAATACCTAAGTGTGGAGAACCAGATCCATATAAAACTGGTAACAATGATAACTTCTCTGCAGTTTCATTTACGAGGGGTATGAGGGGAGGAAATAGTTGCATTGCATTTTTAATTTAAAAAACATTGCATTTTTAATTTAAAAAATGCTTGAAACTTTATTTTTAAACAATTAAATCTGCAAAAAAAAAAAAATTGTCTGGAAGAATATTCATCATGTTAACAATGGTTACACCTTGGGAGTGGAAGTAGGGCCTTGGAGGGAAGGAAGTCTTTAATATTTTACTTTATACACTTACTGTTTTTATTTTTTATGAGCGTGAATTGTTTTGAGACAATATAATTTAAAGGTCAACTTGCAAAAGAAAAAAGCAAGGAGAAACCTTTAGAGAAAAAATGGAGCTGTAGAAGAATTTTTCTTTTCTTTTTTTTTATTGGGGAATATTGGGGAACAGTGTGTTTTTCCAGGGTCCATCAGCTCCAAGTTGTTGTCCTTCATTGTAGTTGTGGATGGCGCAGCTCAGCTCCAAGTCCAGTCACCGTTTTCCATCTTAGTTGCAGGGGGCACAGCCCACCATCCCATGTGGGAATTGAACCGGCAACCTTGTTGTTGAGAGCTCGCGTTCTAACCAACTGAGCCATCCAGCCACCACAATTTTTTTCTTCTTTGGTCTATTCTGTACTAAGAATAGAATATTTTCATAATAAGAAAACTAAACTAGACTTTAGTTAAAAACAAAAAGTATATTAAAATTCGTATCAATAATGCATGAAAGTAAATATTTGCTAAGCAGACAGATACTTTTGGTTTTTAACCATATTTATTAGAAATTATCTGCACAGAAAATAATTCATTGGTAATTTTTCACTGGGAAAATAATAGTTTGATTAACAGGTTCTGTTCTTACCATATTCTTGCTTTTTAATTATTTTTAATTTTAGAAAATATTTTCATTACAATATAGCTAACATACAATATTATATTATTTTCAGGTTTACACCATAGTTATTCCACATTTCTATACCTAAAGACGTGAACACCGTAAGTCCAGCAACCATCTGACACCGTCCCATGCTATTGCAATTTTATCGACTATATTCCCTATGCTGTACATTACATCCCCAAGACTTATTTGTTTTATACCTGGAAATTTGAACCTCAGAGTCCCCTTCACCTTCCACCCTCTTTAAAAAAAATTTCCAATTACAGTTGACATTCAATATTATATTACTTTCAGGTGTACAGCACAGTTTATACTCTTGTTACTAGGATGATTGAAGCCTTAGTGGTGTGCTTGCCGAATTGGGCTCGCTCTGGAAATTATCATTGTGGATGCTGCCACTTAGTGGTGAAATATGTTGACTATTTGTTGTGAAAATCTGTAATTTGGACAAGGGACTTACGCAAGTGTTAATCCCCTATCTGAATCATTCATTTATTCATTTTACAAACATTTGCTGAGTCCCTAACCTAATAGACCACTGATGGGCACAAAGAGAATTTGAAGAAGTTTGAGGAACAGACTCTGCCCTAAAAATGCTTTCAGGCTTGTTCAAGAGACAAGTACACACTTGAGAAGTTCAATAAAATCATGATGCAATAAAAACATGGACTCTCACATTTAAAGTAGATCTTAACAGTCAATCCTGTTTAACCCCATGAGATGGTTAATGCCAAATATGGAGGAGAGAATTTACGAGCAGAACAGATCACTGACTGAGGGTTGGAGTGCATTCTGAGGTTCCAGCCTGGGAGACTGGGTGGGAGGGTAATGTTATCATTGAAAGAGTCACAGAAATTTAAACAGGGAGATGATTTAGGCACTAAGATGATGAGATCTGTTTTAGACACTGAATGTGTAGGAACAACAGGATATTATGTTGGCTATTCTTCATTTGCTCCCGGATTCATTCCCATACCCTTTGCTGACCCCACAGATGGCTTTACCCACCCTCCCCTGGCCTCTGGCTTCAACCAATGGGAGGCACCAGTAAGAGATCAAGGGGTGGAAATAGGTCAAGTTTGGTATTTCTTTCCCTGCTCCTTCACTGCCTAGCTTCCTCCTTCCTCTCTGTGGCTGCATTTCTAATCCTCTTCTGCAGCTCCCGTCCACAGTGCCAGCTTTCACCAGATTCTGAAAACACCATTTCCTTGAAGACATTGTTAAATATCTCATTTCCTTTTAGACATCTCCTTAAAGACAATATAATTTGCCATGAAATAAAAGTTAGAAGGAGAAGAGCAGAGAGCAGAGATCTAGTCTACGTATACTGGACCATCTAGAAAGGACCGGAGGAAGACTAGAACCCCAAAAAGGGAGTTATCAAAGATCTTGGAGAAGAATCAGGAAAGCATTCTGTCCTGAACATAAAGTCAGACAATGTTTCGAGAAGGGGTTATTGAAGACACTATCAAATACTACGGAAGGGTCAAGGAGAAGATGAATGAAAAAATACTACTGGATTTGTTAGGATTCATTATTTCAGTGGTATTTCATTATTTCCGAGGGCAGTTTTAATAGAGTAGGGTAGAAACTAGGTTGCCAAGGTTTAAAAAAAGTCACCCAATTTAAAAAGGGTTTGAATACAGTTCACCAAAAACAATAGACAAATGGCTGATAAGGATCTGAAAAAATGCTAACATCATTAGTCACTACGGATATGAAGGAAATGCAAATCCAAACTATACTGAGTGACTATAATTAAAATGACAGACAGTGCCAAGTGTTGGAGAGGAAGAGAAGAAATTGGAACCTTTCTTCATTGCTGGCGAGAATGTAAAAAATGGTTTGGCAGTTTCTTAAAAAGTTAATATAAACTTACCATACAACCCAGCAATTCCTTTCCTCCATATTTACCCAAGAGAAATGAAAGTATACATCTTCCTAAAGATATGTGTGTGATTGCTCAGAGCAGCATTATACATTATAGCCTGAAACTGGAAACAGTTCAAGTGTCCATCAACAGTGAGTGGATAAACAAAATGTAATAAGCATTCAATGGAATACTACTCAGCAACGAAAAGGAATGAACTATTGATACATGCTACAACCTGAATGAACCTCAAAACATCATGCTAAGTGACAAAAGCCAGATGGGAGACTAGATAGCCTAGATATTGTATGATTCCATTTCATTTTCTAGAAATGTCTAGAAAAGATAAATTTAGAGAGACAGAGCAGATCTGTGGTTGCTTAGGGCAGGAGGTGGGGGTGGGGATTAACTGCAAACATGTACAAAACAACTTTTAGAATAATGGAAATAGTCTCAAATCTAATTTTGGATTATGGTGATTGTTGAACAACTCTATAAATTTACTAAAATAATTGTTGACCTAAAAATGGGTCAATTTTATGGTACCTCAGTAAAGTTGGTTTCTAAAAAAATGTTAAATAATGTTCAAGGAATCTGAAAAAGGATGGAAAATGGAAATAGAAACAAAAACATTGCACAATTGCTCAATAGACAGTGAAGCTTTGTTTATTTAATCTTATTTGAGAGAAATTTGTCTTCATATAAAAACACTTTTCTAGCTTATCTAGAGGAAAATTCCCAAAATTAATTGGCAGTGAATCTGTACATTGTGAAGTGAAACAAAACAAAAGCCAAAAAGAATTTCTTTACCTATAGAATGTAGATCAATATGAAGTGATATAGGAAACAAGAGTAAAACTAGTCCTATCTCATCTCAATTGCAATTTTAATGCCACTGCTTCAAATTAAGACCTCAAAGGGTTTATCGGCCCTAGAAAGGAGCAGAACTGTCCACATTGCAAGAGAACTTAGAATGTAACTTTTAGAATTTTGGTTGTTTCACATGCTTCTCATGGTGGAATAAGACAAAAGAAAGTCTATTTTTCTTTTTTTATTCTGTCCTGAGCATAATAAAGTCAGACAACATTTCCAGAAGCGGTTATTGAAGACACTATCAAATACTACAGAAGGGTCAAGGAGAAGATGAAAGCAAAAATACTACTGGATTTGTTAGGATTCATTATTTCAGTGGTATTTCATTATTTCAGAGGGCAGTTCTATTCACACTAACCCTAATATTTTCTAACTCTTTCCCTTGGTACCCTGTAGAGATTCTTACCATACTCATTTCCCCACTCTTTTAGCCTGAAAAGTCAGAGGCAGCAGTTATGTTAGTGTTTTGCCGTGACATTTGTATTTTAGATAAACTCACTCGGATTTATACTGTTTCCTTAATATTGGTTACAGTGACTATAATAAAGTTAAAGGGTTGCCAAAACATTATAATACAATATGAATACTCTGAGAGTCTTCTAGAAGACTGACTGCAAGATGCAAAAGTCTTCCTACTTAATTTGCACTTAACATTGCAATGAGTTGGATAATGAGTGTTTATGGATAATCAAATATATATGTTGATTGCTGACTGCTTTGGCTCTAAGCAGTAGAAAACTAAATAACAACAAGAAAAATCACGGAGATCAGAAAGTTCCAAAGGCTTAGAGATCAGGAAATTCATTCAACTTTCAAACACAGGGTACGAGTTAGCTATTGCAAATAGGTAGATTCTACAAAGTATATCATGGTGGGCTTGATATTGATCACGAGGGCTGAACAAGAGACTTTAGGTTGAATTTGTAGGAAGTGCTCCCGAAGTCTCAGCTGAACTGAGCTGCCAATGGAGCTGGTGACTGTTTTCAGAACCACACATCTGCTAAAATAGGTGTCCTTTGTCCTGCCTCTCTCCCTATATCACTCACTTCCAGATTAAAACCTTCTGTAAATTCATCTGATTATGGGAATCTACATCTCATCCGAAACCCTGGTTTCAGGGATGTACCAGTTCTGGATTGTTGCCTGTCAGCTGCAGAGTCACCGTTTTAGAACCTGCTCTGTGATAACCGACTGGACTCTAAGCATTTCTCCTTTGTAGTGTTAGGCTTTGCCAGTAGAGGGCGTTGGAGGGATAGTGCAGTAAGAAAGGGGCTTTTACTGATTCCAGTGCGTGGTTTTGTTTTTTCTTTCTCCTGCTGTCTGGTGGGTTAGTGTACCAGTAAGTGAGGAGGACATCCGTGGTGCTCTGCCCCAGCCATGGCCGCCCAGGGAGCACAGTTACCACCCTGACCTAGGCCTGGAACCACCTTGCTACAGTTTCCCGGATGTGGACACTGTGTGCCCAGGACAGGCACCCCTAGCAGAGCCTGAACTTGGAATGTGCACGTGCCTCCCATGCCAACATTTATGGGAGGCAATAAAATTAGCATGTAGAAGGAAGTTTATAGTTTTGAAACATTTGCAAGAAACAATAAAGACAGCAAACTAAGCTAAGTATTAAATTTGAGAAACTGGTTCAAGAGCAACGGAGAAAATTCAGAGAATGAGGGGAAAGGAAATTATAAAGATAAAGGCACAAATCAATGAACTAGAAACCCACAGAAAAATAGACTGAATGAGCCAAAGGGTAAGTGAACAAAAATGTTTAGAAAAAAGTTGAGAAGATACAAAGGAATACTACACAAAATGAAACAGAGTAAATGACCATAAACATAACAAAGATTTTAAAACCTAATTATAACTTGAGTTCATTTCTGGAAATCCCCCATACCAAAGTATTTGGTCCAGGTCCAGAGAGTTTCCAAAGTGAGTCCTACCTCAAAAGTTAAAGTTGTCCTCTGTATCGCTCTAGTTTCCTCTATTAACACATTGCAATTCAGTTCATCAAAACCTTAATAGTTGCCAACACTGTACTTGGTCCCTTTTGTAAGTGCAAAATACATTCATTTATATAATACATTTTTTATCAATTGGTTACTCTAAGCAAGGCACAATAGTAAGGACGGGGATATGAATATGTTATTAATATAATAAGGTGGGCAAGTCTCCTTTCTTTATGATGCCTATATTCTGTGGGTGAGGCATACAAAAAAAACCCACAAATAAATATCACATAAATAGAATAAAATATGGTCACACTTATGTGAAAAGTGCATATATTTGTTTGTATATGTCCACGATCTCTCTGAAATCACAAAAAATAAACAGTGGGACATGTTGTGTTTTTGCTCTTGGTGTTCTAGCAGAAGCAATTAAATTGCTTAATAATCTTGTTTTATTTATTAGTTTTCAAAAAATTAAATGCTGTCCTGGCTTTCTTTTTTAGAATAAAAAAGAAGGGGATGAGGTGACTCGCAACAGGCTTGTGTTTCATGAACATACACTATTTATCCTGAAAGGAGGGAGGGACAAAATCAAAATATGTTTCTTAGCAACAAACAAGTTTTTCAAGCCTAAAACTCAAAAGTAAAAGCATTTCACAATGTGAACCTTTTACCTTTTCACCTGAATAAAGCAAGGACTCAACTAAATACAGATTTATTAGGAGTTATTTTAACATTGCTTAAGCTGCTAGTTAAAGCTTTTTGTTTAGATTCCATTTTCTTACTAGCGCAAGGTAAGGCTTTCCAAGGACACAGTTGTATAATATATATACAACTTGTATGTTTTGTAGGCTTGGGGCCAGAGGTTCTTCTTTGTGCAGGATTATTTACTTTGGTTCATTTTTCATCATGGCTGAGCATAAGGAGGCCCAAAGATGGTTGATGTTTTAGGGCCCAGTCAAAGCATTTTCCTTGTCTTCTGAGTTTTGAACCAATTGAGAAAGCCATGCAAGGTACAGACAGACAGAGATCAAAGCATCAGCTTTAGCACTGATAAAGTTAACTGGAGAAGGTTGTTTTACCTCTGCAAGTGGGCAACCCGCATTTCATCCCTGACTGAGACAGACTTTCTAGGCCCTGGCCCTAGCCCAGGCCCCGGGCACTGATTCTCCCATGCTTGGCAGGTAGAGCATCAGAACTCCCATCTCTGGCAGACCAACTCAGCCCCTCTCAACATCAGTCGGGTATATTCCGCATCTTCTGGAGTGAGAGGTGGCAAGACAGACCGGGAGTGTTAATAAAATACTGAAAGAAAAAAGTGTCTTGAAATGAAATATAGTCATTGCAAACTCCTTGCTATGTAAGCCCTCTGATTTTATTCTATTAGATGGTACTGTCCAAACCCCTTCTATCTGAAGACCCTGCAGGCACACTGCGGTTCAACTCTTACTTTCACGTGGGACATTAACATTTCTGAAGAGCTTACAGGGTTCTACCTGATTTTGATAAGATTCTGCCCATCCCAGGATTTATCCTATGGGAGCAAGGAACTTGGAAGTGCAGAAGGGTCAGGAGAGGAAAGAATAAATCTTGCTTAACCAATCTTGCCTTGGTTTTAATCTCAACAAAATTCAAATTGTTGGTCAACAGTCTGGCTGTTGCTTTAATTAGAGTATTGCATACTCCAGTACGGGCAGGTAATACAATTGGGTGACTCAGGCTGGGTGTCACAAATACACATAAGAATATCTTCATTTCTACACACATGCCAAACCCCCTCTTTACTGGAATCATATGGCTCTCTGTGCTTTCCATTTACTACTTTTGATAAAAGTGTGTGTGCAAATATTTCTCACCAGTGCAGTAAATTATAGTCCAAGCACTATGATAAATGTCAACTGACCCTAAGCCTCAAGGTTGGGGAGATGAAACACAGTGACATATGAGTCACGGTGAGCACATGTCATACAAAGGAGTCCTTACTTAGCCACAGCTAATTGTTGCCTTGTGGAAATGTGGCCCCAGCATGTCCAGATTTTTCCATTTATTCAGAAGAAACTAGAAATTAGAATTAGGATTTGTCAATGAAATCTCACAATTTTAAAATACTTTAAAAATTTTTCTGGTCAACTATAACTTATCTGTAGGCCATAAGTTTATCATGTGTGATTTATGTTAGATTACTCTTTTTTTATGCCCTAGCCAAAGATTAATCTTCTTTTTTTATAATCAAAGAGGCTTTTCTTATGTTTGAAGTTTTCATCTGAATGTTAAAAAAATAAAAACTATTAGGGAAAGAGCATATTGAAAAGAAAAAATACTTTTCTTGATTTTTGTTACAGATCCTGTAGCTGAAAAATTGGACAAGTTCACCAATAATAAGAATATAGCATCTTGGGACTAAGGGAACCCGTTTCTGTAAACTTCATAGTTCACTAGAGCCTAAGGTATTAACTCCCCAATTATTCCTATCGTCAGTAATTATTCCATTTTGGAAATACATCTAAAATATTTATTGTATGCCTGTTCTTCCTCTGGTGTACTCCGTCTAGAGAATCAGCACTTTCATCCACTTAGCTGTCCATGTTAAAATTTTAAGTCACGATTGACATGCTTTCCCTACCGCATGTGATTAGTCACCAAGTTCTGGCAGTTCAGTTGACTAAATACACCTAGGTTCTCTCCCTTGACATCGTCCTGACCCTCCTCCAAGCTACCATCACCTCTTGCCTGTATTCTCCAGTAGCCTTCCACATAGAGTGCCAGAGTTAGCAAATAAAAATACAAAATATCCAGTTAAATTTGAATTTCAGATAAATAACAATTTTTAGTATAAGTCCCAAATATTGAATGGGATAAACTTATACTAAAAATAAAGTATTTGAAATTCAAATTTAACTAGGTGTTCTGAATTTTATGTGGCAAGTGTATTCCTACCCGTCTCTCTTTAACTCCTGGGGTCCCCTCCAATACATTTTCCACACCACAGTTATGATGATTCTTTAAATTCCTATCTGATCATGTCAAAAAACTTTTTGGTTTTTATTAAAATATTTCATTATCTTTAGGATGAAGTCCTTTATTCTTAAGATAGCCTTCAAGGCCCTGCTAACCTCTCTAGCTCCATCTTATTGCATTTCCAGCCCCTCTTGCCTTAGATCAGAGCCTTCAACATGCCAGCCCTGCCTAAAATACACATCCCTTCCTATTTCCACCCCTCCATCTTTAGTCTGGGCTTCAGCATCACCTACTCCAGGAAGACTTCCCTGATCTCCCAAGCTAGGTTAGTTCCCTTCACAGTACTAACTCAATACTTGTCCCTCTAGAGTGTAAATTCCAGGAAAGCATGAACTGTATCTTTCTAGGTCATCCCTCTAGGTATCTAAGTCAGTACTAGGTATCCTCAGTGCCTGGTAAAATGCCCAGCACTGAGTGTTCCTTGATAAATGATAAATAAACACTAAATATCACTTGAATTTTTCTCAAAGATTGGGGTCACTACTCTATGACCCGTTATCCTATTGCCCTGGGAGACACTGGTGCCTCCACTGTATCTCTCTGTTCTTGCCTCTACTCTATTGACCCCAGGACAATTATGCTTTTTGAACCAGCTTGACTTCTTTAAAAAAAAATTTTTTTTCCTTTTCTCACTTTCTCAAGATCATCACAGGCACTTCTTGTTTGGAGGGATGGGAAAGAAAGTTCCTATTTTTTTTTCTTTCTTTTCTAACCTGCTATGGACTGAGAAGCCAAATAACAAAGTTTCTCAGAATTATATTTTCAGATTTTGACAGAGGAACTGAGGGGTTCTCCTAAAAGCAAAACTCCTGGGTTTCAGTGGGTTTCTGACAGTCTTTTTCTGTCTTGGTTTTTCTGGCTCTTTTAGGTTGCCATGTAAAAGATTCCCAGATAAATGAGATGCTCCTGTCCATTTTCCCCATTGTTCAGATACTGATAGTTTAAAATAATGTCTACAAATTTCATATTGCTAAATTCATCTTCTTGAACTGCATGTTTAATCAGCTCATTCCCCTGGTGAAAAGCCTCAGGGCTTATAGAACAAAGTCAAATGCTGTATTCTTCTCTTGACTTTTCCAACACTCAAAATGTCCCAGGACTGAAGTGCTTTCATGAATTATTTTATTTAACTTTCCTACTATCTCTGTATGGTAGCTACCCAGATGTATCATATTACACCCACGTTTATTTTACTCAAGTTCAACTGAATGGCTCAGGAGGGACAGAGAGAGTGAGCTAGAATCAGTTCTCTAGAAGAAAGGTCTTCTACAGTACGGACATCCTTGAGGCTCTCTAGTTGGAGCATAAAGAGATAGAAAAAAAAAAAGGGTAAATTACACTACCACAAAGCATACTTTCTTAGAAACATAGATTCTAGGGTAGGGCCAGGACTAGGGGAGCGAGGCACTTGCTTTGGGTGCAAAATTTAAGGGAAAGACCAAATCTCACTAAGTAAGACATAATATTTTTGTGCAATATTTAAAAAGATCAAAATTAATGTGAAATAGCCACAGAGAACAAAGTATCAACATTTTAAACAAAGACAGAATCTGACCTTGCATTTGCAGGGCTCACCACCCCCTAATCCCAGCCTTGTTGTAGAGCCTAAGTATTAGGTTCAAATAACAATTCTGTCATTCACTGGTTGTGTGGTATTAGACAGTCATTTAACCACTTTGTACCTCAGTTTCTTCATCTATAGAATGGGGATAATCATGCTATCTACCTCATAAGATTGTGAGGATTAGATGAGTCCCGGCCACAGCAGCTCTTAAGTAAATGCTGGCCATCATTGTTGTGGCAACAAGCATCTTAACAGAGTCCTGAGTCCTACTGAAAGGCAGATGGTTTTATATCTATTACTACCCTTGAAAAGACCTTGGCGCTGTTTAAGTGTCTCATACAACTGTCATAATTTTTGTCATGTGTGTATAACATGTATATCAGCTTCTCCTAAGGAAAGATGAAAAGAATTGACTGAAAAGTATAAACATTTTACCTTGGATTGGAACAAAGGTAGTAATCCCTTTTTCAAGTCTGTTAATTTCATCTGACTATCCGGTTGAATACATACATATTTTGAGTGTATCCTGAAATTGGTTCTGAAGATAATTCAAAAAATTCTATAAATGATGGCAACACTGGGTAAGTGTTTTGTTTCCCTAACTAGATTCAAGATAGAAATCATATTAACTCGGGTATATTTGGCAAAAAAAAAAAAAAAAAAAAAAAAAAAAAAAAAAAAAAAACTCTCCCAAATAAGAGGTGCCCAGGGTAGGCCCTCCTAGAAATCACCTGATGCTAAAGTGGAAATAACTGAGCACCTCTGCGTAGTCCCCTCCCCCCCGACCCCCCCCACCCCGTACATCGCACGATTTCTGTAACATTTTTGCACTCGCAATTTACGTGCTTCCGAACTAAACTCTCTGGGAACAGTGGCCAACTGTAGCTCATTTCTGAAAACCCGACACCAAGCACTATGCCAGGCACTGGACACTAAATATTTAATTAACAAATGAATGAATGAATTTTGGTTTTGGCACATTTAGCCCAAAAGTTTCCTCCTCCAAGCAATGCGGTTAGAGAGACAGAGGGGAAATGAGCTCCATACAGCATTTCCTCTCAACCTTGTGAAAAAGCATAATTTCCCAATTATTGTAAATGAAGAAAGGGGTTTGTGCACGAAAGTATTCATGGCATTATAGCGTCATCTGTGACACAGAGACCTTGCAGGGACCGGCCCACGGTTTTTCGAGTCCCCAGCCCAGACCTGAGAGCCGCCGCGCACGCGCAGAGCGGGAGAGCGCTCGCCTGCCCTCCTCCCCTCCGTCCTCCAGGTGGCGCTGGCGGCCCCACCGCCGCCGCCGCCGCCGCCTCTCCCCTGGCCAGACCCGGGCGGCGCCGGCCCCCTCGCGGGCGGCGGGTCCGCCTCCGCTGCGCGGAGGGCGTGGGCTCCCGGCTCCCGGAAGCGGTGGCTGCGGCGCGGAGCCCAGCGGCCGTCGGTCTCCGGAGCGGCAATGTGCGGCTGCCGGAGGCTGTGACCTGAACGCGGCGGCCCGATCGTGGCCGCTGAATGGCGGCTCGTTGAGGCGGCGGCTCTGGCTCTGGCTCCTCCGGGCGTGGCGTGGCGGCGGCCGGGGTGATGCTGCTCAAGCTCCTACAGAGACAGACCTATACCTGCCTGTCCCACAGGTATGGGCTCTACGTCTGTTTCGTGGGCGTCGTTGTCACCATCGTCTCCGCCTTCCAGTTCGGAGAGGTGAGTAGCGGCGCGGGAGCTCCGGCCTTGAACCCGGGCGACCCCGGAGCGCCCCGCCCCTGCCTCGCGGAGCCCCGGGGCACCCCGAGCTCTGGCGCACGGGGTTCTCGCTTCCCCATCCTCCCTGCCGCTCCGGGGACAAGTCCCAGAGCCTGTCCTTTCCCCGGAGGCGCGGAGAACTCCGATCTCCTCCGCAGGCTCAGGTTTCAGCATCTGGGGTTGAGCTCTCTCGTCCTCCCTACGGTTTGTGGGGATAGGCGCTGATTTCCATTCCCTCCAGGTGTTTTCTGCAGGGTCCCCAAGTCACTTGACTGTATCCCCCAGGAATTATCCTTCACGAAGCCCCCTCCCAGGACCCAGAGTCGGTGTCTTTTCCCATTCCTCAATTCTCATTCCTTGCCCTTCCTGCTGTTTTCCTCCGCTGGTGTCACCTTCCTAATCTTTTCACCTTTGACATAGGCACTTCTTAATCTAGTTTCTTCCTTGATCTCAAAACGTTCTCCAAGGGGCGCGTGTTTCTCTGCCTGTAATTTGCGGTGGGGAGTGGGTGCTGCCCCCAAATTTAAAGGACTTACTTGTGCGAGGGGACTCTTTGCATTTTTTGCTCTGTCATTTGGAACAGCTGTACACCTTCAGTTCGGCTTACGGGCAGATGTGCACACACGGATGTGAGAGATCTCTTGGTAGCTCCAAAAGGTAGCGCCAAACCCTTTTCCCTACCTGGGGATCTCCTGAGTCTAGGGCCCCTTCACGTGACCAGGACACCGTCATGGTCTTGGACTCCAGCACCGGGACCTCTTGGGAGCCAGCACAAGCCGTTGGGTCACAGGATTGGCTAATAATTTAGACTCAGATCACACGAGCCCGGCCTTTCTTGACCTGCTCTTAGTTAATGTGCGATGAAGTAGTTCTGTCAGACTGTAAATTCCTGAGAGGGTCCAACAACAGGTTTGGGAGGTTTCGGAAGCACGGGTTTAATAGATTTTGTACCCCTCTGGATATACACTTTAAACATATTATTGAATGCAACAACCCTTTGGTTTAGGGTGGATAGTTATTTAATTATCGACCCTCTGATACCGTATTCTTTATCATAAGCAAGTGTGCAGTGACGGTGAGTGGGTCAGAACTGGGGGAGTACACGTATGTGATTTTAGAGTACACCATTTTTTAAAAGAAGTGTCTAGCAGCTGGGAGAAGAGTTGTATTTTAAAGTCAGAAATCTGACTCCTTGTGTATATGTATGATATATATATATGGTCGCAAAAGGTTTTAAGATTAACAGAATGATTTTTAGAAATGCCACAGTATACATTTGCTTGAAGTCTGTACCCATGCTGGATTGTAAGCTCCATAAGGAAAGGTACTGTCTGTTTAACTACCTACTGTAACCCTGGCCCAGGCAGTAATACTGTGCAAGTACTGCCACAGTATGCAGTCTAAATATTTGTTTAATGAATGAATGAATGATATGGCATGATTTCCAGGCACTTTTAGTAGTTCTTGGTCTAGGGGCTGATAAAAATAAATTTAATAAGTACAGGTGAGAAAGTGCCTGGGACTTGTAAGTGTGGAATATGTAACTAATATACCACCTGCTGTTCTATCTTTGTTTTGTGTGTTGCAACTTAATATAGTGAATGTGTCTATGCATAGTTAAGTCTTATTACTGATAGATACTTTTTTTGGCCATGAGTAATTTAAATTAGCTGTTTATTAACAACCCTGTAGTGTGAAGGTGACTTAAAGGAATCCTTTATTAGACTTTTTCATTTTATATATTCAACATCTGGTCATTTATTTACTAAAAGAAAGACCTTTTTTATTTTTCAATTACAGTTGACATTCAATATTATTTTATATTAGTTTCAGGTGTATAGTATAGTATAGAGGTTAGACATTTATATAATTTACGAAGTGATTTCCCCCTGGTGAGTCTAGTACCCACCTTGCAATACTCATAGTTATTGTAATATTATTGACTATATTCCCAATGCTGTACTTTACATCCCTGTGACTATTTTGTAACTACCAATATGTACTTTTTAATCCCTTCACCTTTTTCACCCCGTCCCCCAACCCCTCCCATGTGGCAATCATCAGTTTTGTTCTTTGTAGCTATGAGTTTGTTTCTGTTTTGTTTGTTCATTTATTTTGTTCTTTAGACCCCACATATAAGTGAGATCATGTGGTAGTTGTCTTTCTCTGACTTATTTCACTTAGCATAATAGCCTTTAGGTCCATCCAGGTTGCCACAAAGAAAAACATTTGTCAGTCTTGAAACGGCGACAGATCTTAAAGTTTGGAACAGACAAAAGAAATGAGGCAAAGAATGTTAATAGGTGACATGGGAGGTAGAGACACTAGCTCAATACCACTAGTATATCGCCTGTAGTTAATTTCTACAGCACAGTGGAAAGAAAAGCTACCGGATTAGGCAGATCCGGGTTTGAATGCTGATGTCTGTATTCATGTTCATGATAATAGCCAATACACGTGCCAGGCACTCTGTTAGCTGCTTTATTTACATTAACTCATTTAATCCTCACATCACCTCTGTGAGATGGATACTGTTATTATACCCATTTTACAGGTGAGGAAACTGAGGCATTTGCACAAGTTAGTCCATCCAGTTCATGGTACAGCTGAGCTTTCAACCGAGGTAGTATATGACCCCAATGGCTGTACTTTTAAGCACGTCTCTTTATGGTCTGTCAAACAGCCCACGTTGTCCCTTGTATGATCTTGGAAAGGGTACTTAACCTCTCTGAACCTCTGCTTCCTCATCTTTAAAATGAAGGCAAGAATACCTTCCATGCAGGTTTGGTATGAGGACTAAATAAGACCTGTGTATAAAGTAATACACACAGTTCCTGGCCCGTGAGAGACTCTCATAAAACAGTAGTAACTGCTGCTGCTATTATTATCATCATCAACTATTTTATGTCTTTAATCCTTATTTTGAAATAGAATACTCTCATCATACAGTGGATATTACCAAGTTGTTAATAACTTCACTAATTGTAATGGATAAAAGGACTATTATTTATCATTATTAACTGTGAGTTCATTAATATCTTTCTTCCCCCGCTCTTAGAATAAGTGATCTTGGTTCCTACTTTTTGATAAACCCTTTGTACACTCATCCAAGTTTTGAGACAGAAAAGGGGAATTGAGGGAGGGATGTATTTTAAAAATACATTTTAAAAAATTTGCCTTTCGGGGTGGCTGGTTAGCTCAGTTGGTTAGTGTGGTGCTCTTAACAAGGTTGCCGGTTCAATCCCCACATGGGCGACTGTGAGCTGCACCCTCCACAACTAGATTGAAATAACTACTTGACTTGGAGCTGATGGGTCTTGGAAGAACACATTTAAATAAATAAAAGTTATTAAAAAAAAAAAGACATATACGCAAATATCCATACAAATATTACTTAAAAAAAAAAAATTTCCCCTTAAGTTTAATATTGATTCTCCACAGTGTTTTCTGGAGAACCCCTGCCAACTCTGATCAAACAAAAGCAGAGCTGGATCCATACCCACAGGGAGGGCAGTCAGGGTGGGGGGGTCTAATTTCCACTGAAGTCCATTACCTTGGGGTGAGAATTTGTCTGTAAACTGTGCAGTTGCCTTGGGCAAATCATGTGGCCTCTGGGAGTCTAGTTCTCTCATCTACAAGTGAGGGCACTAGATTGACTGTGCTCTTAAGATCCTTTTTGTCTCAGAAAGTCCTGATGTAAATATTCGTCCTCTGTTGTTGATATTGATACTTTAAAACATAGCTTTTGAAGTAAAAATTTCAGGGCCATCATTCTTTGGTTGAATTATTTATATACATTATTTTTATACAAATTTACAATCTCTCATCTGAAACTTTTGGAACTACTAATTTACCTGAAAACATCAGAATCTTTTACAGTGGAACATATGCCTGTTCACACTCAGTGAGGAAAATAAAGACTATAAATAACTTCAAGTCAGTTTAGACTAAGTTTTGCCACCAGATAAATTCAGGTCAGGTCAAATTTTGCTGCCAAATAGACACGGAAAGATCTTCACAGTTGAGAGCTTTTTGGAGTTCAGAATTGTGAATAGAGGGTTGTAAATCACTGTTGATCAGATTGAAAACTGGGTCCAGCTCACGTTATGTTCAGCCTCCGTGACCAGTTAGTTTCTCGTACTGGCCCAATTTCAAGAAAGAAACTAGTTACCATGTTTGTACTTGAGTAGTTCAGTCATTGAACAGAAATATTTTGAGTGTGTTCTTGGCCAAAGGCAACAAACAGGTGAAGTCGAAAGAGACCTGGCCTGAGAGTTGGGAGGCAGCCTCTGGCCTGGTTCCGGCGCCAGTGATGCTCAGTGGTTCCCAAACTGCGTCAGTCCAGCGCCTCCTGGGTGGGGGCAGCCATTCTTACCTGTTTGGTATACATTTCTTTTTGGGGTGGAGAAAGGTTTCATTGTTAAAAATAACGTTTTAAAACTTCTAGATTTCTAAGACCCCCCACTTTAGCTGTAATGTTGTATGAATATACATTTATTAGGTGTTTAACATGAGAAAGCATGAACTATAACGGAGTTTGTGCTACAGAGAAAATGCAGGTGGCCTCACAGTCTTTTTTTAAATGGTCTCTTTTGGGGGTGGGATTGCGAGAAATATGCAGCCCAGCTAACTGTCAAAGCAGTGACCTGGTCATATTCCCTGCTGTATTCATAGCACCCAAAATGAATGAATGGAAATGATCTTAATGACATCCCTTCAAATTCATTTCCAGTATAGGTAAGTTTTCTGTTCTGATGCAGACCATCTGTAGCTAACCTTTTCTTTCTCAGACATGATTCGTCTGATTATACTCTGTATGGTAGAAGGTGGTATCTGGGATACAGAGAATTATGGCGCATCCTTGACCATCTTTGTCTAGTTGAGATGAGGCTGTGATATACACATGGAGAACAATAAAAGGGAGCAGGCAATTGAATGACTGAGTAGGCACCCACTAATCACTTAGAAAATCAGAGGAAGGGAAGAAAATTATGGAGTGAAGCATCCTAGAGGAAGCTGAGACTTTTAGAAGGAGGCAGGAGCCTTTTCTTTTTGAATCATTAGTGGTTTAAAACTGCTGCTGGTATTAGCAGCACGAGGTTGAGACAGAATTCCAACTCAGACCTGGCTTCATAAAAGAGAAAAGGTAGTGTTTTTGACTTGTGTAGTTGAAAAATAGAGGGTGAAACTTCTGGCAGGCTTGGGTCGAGGTGCTCAAATGATGTTATCAGAAGTCTCATTTTTGTCCCTGTTCTTCCCCTCTGTTGGTTTAGTTCTCAGGCAGGTTCTGTCTACATGGGAGCAAAGATTGCTGCCAGCAACTTCAGCTTCTGGTCTACCATTTAGTAAGTCAGGCAAAGAGAGCTTCTCTGCCTGCTGCTGCTAGCTAGCCCCAGAGTGGCCTGCCCAGCCAGGTCACGAGTGCCCTTGCTATTCACCACCTGGATCTTCCCCAGAGCTGGGGGAGTGAGCGGGGCCATCAGTCTCAACTGAGCCACATGATCCAAGAGGGGGTTCCCGGAAGGGAAATCACAAGGCTGTTATCAAAGAAGGGCGAGAGCAACAGATGTCCTAGACACTGGCTGGAGCCAAAACCTATTTCCTGTCCTTGGGCTTCACATTGACAGTGTGACTGCGATCGCTGTTAGCCCTTTACTTTGTTCTAGAAGATATAAAAGTGGGTTGTTTCCATTTTTAATATCTTACAAATTTCGGTATCTGTGAAACTTGTCTTCTTGGATGGGTGTATTAATACGGAGTTTTGTTAAACACAGCTCAAGTGTGCCCTCATAAATCTTTCAGTAACGATTCAGCATATATCTTTAATGTGGTAATTTGATAGCTGTATTTGGTTTGACTTACTATGAGGTCTTACTTTGTTGATCTTGTTAATGAACTTTAGCATCTAAGAGAAAAATCTTCACCTGAGCTTTTTGCAGCACCTGGTACTCCACACATTTGGAAATTCTCACTCCTTTCTTTACGAAGACCACCCTCCCTGTTCTCCTTGCCCACTCACTGTTCCTTCTGTCTTCAATGCTGGGATTCCCCAGGCTTTGCTCCTTGGCCATCTACTCTCATGGGGGATGTCAGGTTTCAGACCCTGGGCCAGACATTTGTGATTCTCCAATCTCCAGCTGCCTCGCCAACAAGCCTCGTAATGAGAGACAGATTAAAAGCATACACGTTTATTTAATCTAAGTTTTACATGATGTAGGAGACTTCATAAGGAAATGGTAAACCTGAGTTTTTAATGCTAGGTTTGATGAAGACTGGAGAGTCGTGATAGGACGTAAAAGGATATGAGCTAAATATAGAAAGCTGGGGAAATGCAGTCCTGCTCATTCAGAATTCCTTTCAGTGTCCCTCTGTCTTCTGAGAGAAGGACACTCCTTTCCTCTAGGTGCAGAGAAGGCACCTCTAATAAAAGGTCTTAAGACCTGCTTCAGGGACGGTCAGAAAATTCTTCCTGCAGCTGCTGTTTCTCAGTTCCTTCAGCGTGAAATATTCCTGATGCCAAGGGAGCATGATTGGGGGTAGCATGCCCTGCCTATCAGTGCAGAATGGGGGGGTGCAGGCTGATTCCAGCATGGCAGCAACCTCTCCCTGGTCCTCAGAGCAGGTAGCCAACCAGCCTTTCCTGTTTCTCAGGTGGGAGACAGATGTGGCATCCACCCAACTGCACGGACCTGCAGTGGGCTCTCTTGGTCTTGCCACTGAGTCCTTTTCCTGGGCTTGAGGTGATGGGAAAAGAGATTTCCACCCCTCCCCTTTAGATGCGGTGGAGCATGATTCCCAGAATGCCAGCAGCTTCCAAAAACCGAGTTTTCAACCACCTCCTCAGGAAACTTTGCATATTCTTGGTTCAACACTTCTCTTTGAACTGTGGTGTCTGGCATTGTGGAGCCTTAGAAGAAGCCTTTCTTTCCACCATGCACAGCTTCTTAATGCAGGTAGCAGTTAATTGAGCTTGCCCAGGAGATGAAACTTATTTGCCGTTTCTGTACTCAGCATCCTGAACACAAAGGTGGTATCCTTCTTATCTTGGAATCCCTGTGCCACAGCTGAGCGCCGCCTGCATCATCCATTCACTTAGTACAGTTATTGTTTGAGCACTGTGGGAGGCCCGTGGGCATAGAGCAGTGAGCAGAGCCCACAGGTTCCTGCAGACACATTCAGGCATTAAATGCTACTTAACTAACAATTGGGAGAAATGCTACAAAGAAGAGGGTGTTGTGGGAGAGACCAGCAGTGAGAACCCAACCCGACTGGTGGCTGGGTCAGGAGAAGCTTTCTTTATACTGTTTGAGTTCAACTTTGAAGGGTCAGAATTGCCCCCAAGAAGCACTTGGCAATGTTTGGTGACATTTTGGGTTGTCATGACTGGGGGTGGGGTGAGATTGGTGCTACTGGCATTTATGGGGTGGAGACCAGAGATTCTGCTAAATATCCCACAATGCACAGGACAGCCCCCACAGCAAAGAGTATCCAGCCCAAAATGTTAATAGTGTTCAGGCCTTGGAAACCATGTGAAGGGCTTGAAGTTGGGGTACATGTGAGAAGGTGAAGAGAGGCCCATGTGCCTGGAGGGTGGGGAGCAAGAGGAAGTGTGAACCTAGAGGAGATTGGTGCGTTGGTTGTGCCCTGTTCTCAGCACTTGGTAGAATAGGTGTTCAGGATTTGAGTGTTTGTCCTGAGAACAATGGGAATACCATCCAAGGTTAGTACCTTGTTTCCCCAAAAATAAGACCTAGCCGGACAATCAGCTCTAATGCGTCTTTTGGAGCAAAAATTAATAGAAAGCCCAGTGTTGTATAAGACTCAGTCTTCTAGTATAATAAGACCGGGTCTTCTATTAATTTTTGCTCCAAAAGGCTCATTAGAGCTGATTGTCCGGTCTTATTCTAGGGAAACAAGGTATGTACTGGTATCCAGGGGCTGGAGGCCAGGGATGCTGCTGGACATCCTAGGATGCACAGGGCAGCCTCCACAACAAAGAGTTGTCAGGCCTTAGATGTTAATAGTGCCAACGTTGAGAAACACTGAACGAGAGGAAGCACGGATATCTGCAGGACAGAGTGGGAGACTTGGACTAGGCTGGTGGAAGGGTGTATTAAGAGAAGTGGACAGACCTGAGACCTTTAGAAGGTAAGACCACCTGGTCTTTTTGTTCCATTATGTGCCAGACATCCTTGGGATACAAAAATGAGCAAGATAGACAAGTTCCTTTGCTTTCCCAGATCCTAACTATAGGTGCTCAATGAATATTTGTTGAATGAATACTTATAAAAATTTATTTATTTTTGCTCACTGATTGTGATTGAGCCTAGAGAGGAAAGGTGGTTTAAATGAAACACCTAAGGTATAGAAGGCACCTTGCACAGTGCCTGGGGCAAGGTGTGTAGTAAGTGCTAATTAAATGCCAGGTGTCCTCCCCCAGGACTGTTCTGCCCTCGGCCACAGTGATGCTCATGGAGACTGCAGCAGGAGACCTACCTTCTGGGTGGATGCAGGTCATGCTGGAGAGTATGTTCATCCTTCCTCAGAGCAGAAAAGTTCACAATGATTACTTTACCTGAGTGGGCTTTGTTATGGTTGATGTGAAAGCAGAGGGAGCAAGTGCATTTTTAATTTACTAGCGCTGGCAACTTATAATACCATATGTTATTCTAGTTCTTTCTAAAAGGTAACAAACAAGTGTAGCTGTAACAGGTTATAAATATTCATGTTATATCTTCTGAAGTTCTTACTGTCCTTTAGATTGATTGTTCCAGTCTTGGGATCCGCATGCAGTGTCTTTAGCAGGTGATTAGTCAGCCTCTGTGTGATTCATTTGTGTACTCAATTAAGCAGGAAAAAACAAGTGAGCTTTTAAAATGTTACAGACTAAGTCACACTTGTGCAGGAAGAGCCAAAAGCATTCTACCATCAGACTAAAAACCATATTGCCCACTTTAAAGTTGCTTCCTAAAATTGTTTGTTTTAGATTCTAGTTTTCTCTTTCCACATTGATAATACCTTTCCCCCCTTTTCACCTCGTTTCATTAACTTTACTTCCGTCTCTGATTAATTCCAAATTGGATAAAGCTTCTTTATCAAAATTTCAGAAGGTATTTATTTGGTAGAAAAATGCAGAGATGTTTGCTCTGGGCCAGCTATTCTGCTTTCTAGAGACAGAAAGATGGTTCAGTTTCTTTCTGCTCTTACGGAATTCACTCTCCCGACAGGGAGATGGCCAAGCAAATAGACAAACTTGCAATGCACTGTGAAAAGTTAAGTTGAAGACATAGGCATGGGTGTTGGGCACAGTTTCTCCTACATCTCAGCTTGATCTTGAAGGAGATGAGATGGCTGAGGGAAGAAAGGCCCTCCCCCCACCTTTTTAAAGTGAAGGATGCCATAGGTGTACTGGTAGGTGTGGGAAGCACTGTCACCTTCTAGGAACAAAAGTAGTTCTCCAGGGCCACCGCCTTCCAGGATTGAAGCTGGAGAGGCCGGCAGTGGCCAGTTTACGACTTGTCTAGTGCGTGACGCTAAGAAACTTGGATTCATCCTGAAGAAAATGGGGATCATTCAAATGATTTGAAGCAAGAGAATGATGAATCAGGTCTGTGTTTAGAGGTGAATTGCAGGTGGAGGAGACTGGTAGCAGGTGGCTGTCAGGCATAGTAGGAGTCGTGGTGAAAATGCCACATTGAGTGAGGCTTCAGAATAGGCAGACTTTCCATATTGATTTTTATAATTGTACAAAGGCCTGAAAGAAAGGTGCCTTTGTGTTTGGAAACTGGCGTTATATATTGCTTATTTATTGCTTGACTTTGGGCAAGTCTTTTTATTTATCCGCAGTGTGAAGGAATTAGGAGGTGAGGCGGTGAGTAGGTCATGAGGGTGCGGCCTTCATGAATGGGATTAGTGCCCGTACAAAAGAGACTCCAGAGACTCCCTCGCCCCTTCCACCTAGTGAGGCAGCACAGCTGGAAGGCAGCTGTCTATAAACACGGAGGCTGGCTCTCACCAGATGCCAAGTCTGCTGGCACTTTGTCATCTTCGTCTTCCAGCCTCCAGAACTGGGAGAAATAAATTTCTGTTGTTTATAAGCTCCCCAGGGAATAGCATTTTGTCACAGCAGCCTGAAAGGACTAAGACAGGAAAACAGAATGAGCATGCTTAATCAAATGTGATGAGGAAACACTTCTGATGAGGAGATTTGACTTCCTGATTGGTATCGAAGGAGGAGGAGGGTTAGTAGAAAAGATAAGGCTTAGCATATCCCTAAGATACATGTATTGGTCTCTCTCTCAGTGTTTTTAAATGCAAAATTAATTTTGTGTTCAGAAACTGTGAAGAACCTTTATAATCTAGAGATATTATAAACTTGAGATGATTATCAATGTGTGAAAAGCTCTGTCAGTGTTAGAGTTCCTACTGCTTGCGGCTAGAGAGCCCCAACCTCTTAAGGTTTACGGGGTAGCATGTCCCATTTCTTTACTCGGAAAATTGAGAAAGGGACGTGAGCTTTTTACAGAGAGAGTTTTACGTCCTTATGTACCTAGGCTTGCTGTTGTCTCTTTATAATCCTAGCCCTTTAGCTTTACCTTGACTGTCCGAGAATGGAGCCAAGCGCAGAAAGTTCTAGAGGAAAACCGTGGAGTGATAAGCTATTCCACGATGTTTGCCTTGTGAAACTAGTATTCATTCATTCTAGAATGTTCATGGATTTTGTGCCAGGCACAGTGCATGGACCTGGGAATAAAAATAAAGAAGAGGTCCAGTTCCAGGCTTTGAGTTGCTCACGGAGGTGGAGACACGTGTTTAAACAGTTAATCCTGCAGCATTGTAAGTGCTGTCTTTAAGAGACATGTGAACGGCTTGTATGAAGGTATTGTTGTACAGCCACGTATGACTTTCACATCTCATTTACTTATCAAAACAGTCTTGTGAAATAGTTGGTAAAAATATCCTCATTCTACAAAAGAAGAAATTGAGAATAGAGAAGTGCCCTAGATTTTATTGTTGATAAGTGCCAGATTTAAACTCATGTCTTCTGACTGTACAGCTTATGGTCTTTGCACCATATACCTGTTCTCTTCTTAATAATTACCTTCCTCCTTTCCTTAATTCGGGAATTCCTCCGATACAAAGGATTATGGGCTTTCATCTCATTCACTATTATTCTGCCACAGGCATGAATCTCTCCTGTCTGGGATCATACAACTCTATAATAAAAGTGTATACCGGTTTTATAACTTTAAAAAGTTTATCATCTGAAAATTTTAGCATTTGTCTACACAAACCAGTTAAAGGACTGTTAGACCTGCAAATACTGAGGAAAAAGGCAAATTTATTATGTGATTGTGGTCATTTATAAACATGCTGGGGAAACATTTCGGAGTCGTTGAATTAAGGATGATAAACATACCAGCTTCAGAACCAGTGGAGAGACAGTGGAATGACCACGTTCCTAAGTGTGTATTTGACAAAGCTGGATCTGTGTAAGGAAGCGTCAGAGGAGGCCTCCTGATGAAGCCGAGAGAGCCTGGGCGAAGCTAACCAGGCACATGGGCTCCGGAGTTGGGTTGATTCAAATCTCAACCCTGTCATGCACTGCCCTGTGGCCTGGAGCTTCTCTTGGGAAAATGACCCATTTTTCTCCCTCCCTCACAGTTGGCCCCTTGTTACGAGGATTCATTGGGGAAGGAGTGTTTGGCATGATGTGTATACCCACCCCTTCTCCTCTACAAACAACACATTAAAACTGACTTTGGCTGCCATTTTGTAAAAACTGATCGACAAATGATCTTAAATACCTTACATGCCATGACTATTAAAATGGAATCTTAAAAGTGATAAGCATTTTTAACTAGTACAATAAACTACCTTCAGATGATTTTTACAATTCCTTATTAAAAACATTTTTTATGAGGTATTTCAGAGCTCATGTGGTATTTTAATAAATAGTATTTCAGTTCACTGTGTCTTAAATTTTACAGACAACCTTCCCTTAGTAGCAGGGAAAAGTAAATACTCTGAGGAGAATAGTGTAGATAGGAGGTGGGGGGGGGCGGGGAGGGGGGAAATAGCTCAAAATGGCAAGTAGGAAGTTTTTGTAGGCCGACATTGTATCTGTAAAACTTATGTCAGTTTTCCATATTGCTCCATAAAAATGTTGCATTACTACCAATGTAATGTTTTAAATGTCTTGCCATTATAAAAATTATGGTTCAGGAAAATACGCTTTACCAGTGACTTCTGGTATTTCCAGCATGCTTTTTATACCTTTTACTCGCCTACGTCATGTAAGAATCACTCTCCTGCTACAGCAGCACAACAAAATGACAAGATAGATTTTGTACTTAAGTTCATAGGGGAGGAAATTGAGGCCTGAACATTTGTAACTTACCCAGCGTTACACAGCTACTGGTAGGAGAACTGGGAGGTTCTTCTAGGAGGTGTCCCAAATCCAGTCTTTTCTTATGTCACCCCTGCCGTAACCAGCTATTTGTTAAGATTATGGTATACGGTGAAATGTACTGGGTATGAGTTGATGATAAATAGAATTTTAAGTAGTTCTCCACCTTGAAGCAATTTATAACTTGATTGGTCTGACAAGATGCTAACATGAAGTGAAAGGTAAATATAACAATAAAAAAGCTAAGTGGGGGCGGATGGGTGGCTCAGTTGGTTGGAGCTCGGGCTCTCAACCACAAAGTTGCTGGTTCGACTCCTTGACTCCCGCAAGGGATGGTGGGCTCCACCCCACCGCAACTAAGATTGAACACGGCACCTTGATCTGAGCTGCCGCTGAGCTCCCTGATGGCCCAGTTGGTTGGAATGCGTCCTCTCAACCACAAGGCTGCCAGTTCGACTCCCGCAAGGGATGGAGGGCTGCGCCCCCAGCAACTAACAACAGTAACTGAACCTGGAGCTGAGCTGCACCCTCCACAACTAAGACTGAAAGGACAACAACTTGACTTGGAAAAATCCCGGAAGTACACACTGTTCCCCAATAAAGTCCTGTTCCCCTTCCCCAATAAAATCTTAAAAAAAAAAAAAAAAGAAAAAAAAATGCTAAGTGCTGCAAGGCAAGAAATGTTGTTACAAGGCAGTGGGTCATTTGGATTTGCAAGTTACCAGTAGTGATAGAGATAAAAGTTACTCAGTTCTGAGAAGGAAGCATTCAGATTGGGCTGAAGAAGATGGGGAGGCTTTGTGAAGGAAGAGACTTGATAAGTGTTTCTCAACTTGTCCAAGCTCTGGTCTGTTGTTTGTTGCTAATAATGGCTTAAAACAAGATCCCATGGGAAGTTTAAGTCTTTTTTGGTTTCTTTGTTGTTTGGAAGGTATTTCTATTTTTATGGCTTAACCCAGGATAAATAATTTGTAATTGTCCATTGAAATTCCTGCTTTTTTCCATCCTGGGTAGTATTAAGAAAGTGATCTGACACTAAACCTGAGATGAATTTTATTTGATTTACAAGCCTCCTTTTTGATTTCTTACGTAGCTTGTTACTCATTCACTTTAAAAAGAGTTTGGCAAGATTTCCATAATAGGGTCTAGTGGGCGATTGATTTAAGCAGAAAAGGGAAGTGGTTATGACGGAAGAGAATCTAATTTAAATGTTGATGTGGTTAGAACCAGGGCCAAGACCCAGAGGAGGCCGAAGATGGGAAGAGACATGGAGTTGACACGGAGGAAAGGGCACTATTTGCACAGCTCTTCACCTCCTTTAGTCATGCACTTTTAGGACTGGAAGAGGTTTCAAAGATGATTTGGTCAGACCTCTTTCACTGTAACGATGAAGAAACAGCCCAAAGAGACTTAAGTAACTTGCTCAAGAGCGCTCATAAAAGTGACAGAGCTGGGGTGAAAACCTGCGTCCCCTGAGTCATAGCCCAGCTACGTCCCCTGAGAGCTAAGTGTGCAGAATTCTGGACTAGTAGGAACGTACCTGAAGGTGTTAGAGAGGACCTTTGCTATGATTCTTGTTGTTCTTTCTCACACCAAAGTGATTTGGAGATGGCGAAATTAATTTATCTGACGAAGGAAGACATGGTGTGTCAGCACACAGCATGTCAGCGTTTCTCAGCCGTTTATGAAGTGGCCCTTGCATGGTTTCTTGCATGAGCATGCATGGCCCTTGCATGAGCTCAGTAAGTTGATACAAATTGATACAATTATATTATTAAAAATAGGTAACATATTCTATGTTCAACGAAGTAGATGGCATTTTATAGCTATCGGTATGTGCCTACCATTGGCTTTGGTGCTGTATCTGGTACTGAAAGCAGAGCTCATTCCACCTCCTCTAGGAATTTGCAGTCTAGTTGGAGAGGCTGGTCGTATACATGTGTAACCTCTAATGTACCGTGACTAAAATGGGAACCTGGAATCCGACCAGCTTTCATCCCCACTACACCTGTTCCCTCCTGTGTCATTAAGTGGCCCCACTCTCTATTCAGTCACTCATACCAGATACACTGAAAACCTAGCAGTCACCCATGATTCTCTTCTCCTCACTCCCTATCCAGTCTGGTTGCAAATCCTCCAGCACACGCCTTGTTCTCCAGCCGAACTGCTGACAGACTCCTCCTGTCCATCCTTTAAGACACTGTTTCTTCAGGGAAGTCTTTTTGGTGTCTTCCTAGAAAGGGTCAGGTGCTCCTTCAGTGCAGCTATAGCCATCAATAAACCTCTATTAAAAATCATTGGGGGGACCGGCCCGGTGGCTCAGGCAGTTAGAGCTCCGTGCTCCTAACTCTGAAGGCTGCCGGTTCGATTCCCACATGGGCCAGTGGGCTCTCAACCATAAGGCTGCCGGTTCAATTCCTCGAGTCCCACAAGGGATGGTGGGCTCTGCCCCCTGCAACTAAGATTGAACACAGCACCTTGAGCTGAGCTGCCGCTGAGCTCCTGGATGGCTCAGTTGGTTGGAATGTGTCCTCTCAACCCCAAGGTTGCTGGTTCAACTCCCGCAAGGGATGGTGGGCTGTGCCCCCTGCAACTAAGACTGAAAGGAGAACAACTTGAAGCTGAGCTGCGCCCTCCACAACTAAGATCGAAACGACAACAACTTGACTTGGAAAAAAGTCCTGGAAGTACACACTGTTCCCCAATAAAGTCCTGTTCCCCTTCCCCAATAAAATCTTAATATATATATATATATATATATATATATATATATATATATATCTCATTGGGTATTATTACTTGAAGTCAGAGAACTTAGCTTATTTCTCTTTGTAAACCTAGTACAAGGCACATTAGACCCTCAGTTTTTAAATCAGTACATTTTAAAATCAGTTGTTTTAAAATTAGTACATTGAGTGGGAGAACTATTAGTTGAATCTGTGGTGTTTTTGAAGCATGCCAGTGAGGTGAGGTGGTAAAGGTAGGCAGAGGCCAGATCTTGAAAAACCTGAATGCCACCCAAAGAAATGAGCAGTTGTAGAGGGGCACAATTACAGAGGCCTCCCCTGTAGCCAGATGTTGTCAGGTGACTACCTTCTGCCCAATGAAAACAGAAGTGCAGCTTCCAGGAAAACTCCTTAGAGAAGGGGGACGTCTTTCCCTTTCCCTCCTTTCTGCTGGCTAGGATGAAATCTAAATGACGGGGACTCCCACCGCCATCTCAGGGTAGCAAGGCCATGTCCTCGGGCTGGTGGAGTAGGAAGCTGGAAGAAGCCTTGGCAGGAAAGCGGGCATTCCAAGGAGAGGAAGAGAATGAAAGAACACATTTAAAGGTCAGAGAGAAAAGGATAAGCTGGCAAAGGAGACTGAGAAGGAGTCACCAGAGTGATGGGAGGAAAACCAAGAAAGTGGTTCCTTTAGGAGGAACTGGGCAGCCACTACCAGTTGAGTAAGCTAGAGATCAGGGAAATGTCACTGGATTTGACAACATGGAGGCCTTGGCAAGGACACTGAAATGGTGAAGGCAGAAGTGATGGGCTGAAGAGTGAAGGGGAGAGTGGCAGATGACTCGAAAGATATTTGCCCTTGAAAGAGGCAGAGAATTTAGAGTAGAGGGACTAGCTGGAGCGAGGTATGGAGTGAAGAGAAGGTTTTCCTGAGATACTCCTGGAATATATTTATATGCTGATGGGAATAATCCATTGAGAGGAAAAGAGCAAGGAGGCAAGGTGTTGAGAAGGTGAGTTGATGTGATCCAGAGCAAATGGGCAGAGATGGGATGTTTGCAAGGAGGAGGGACACTTCCTCTGTGGTAAAGGGAGCGAAAAAGAAAATGGGGCACATGTAGGTAGGTTTATGGATTTGGGGTGCAGACATGGGGGAGCTCCTATCTAAAGCCCTTTGTTTTCTTCTGAAATATTTAGCAAGGTCATCAGTGAAACCTCACAGGTAGTGAGGTCATCATCCCCCATATCTTGTCAGTCTCCCGTTATAGCTTGTGTTCTTCTGTGCTGTGAGAAGAGTCTTTCCCAAGTTTTGAATGGATCATGTAGCTGCCTTAAAATCCGTCAGTGCCTCTGCCTCCCGTGGCACACAGGCGCCTCACAATCGGGGCCCAGCTTCCATCTCCAGCTCCATTTCTCTCCAGTTGACTAACTGCTCCAGTCAAAGCCAACTGCACAGTTATCCTCAGGGACTCATCCTTGATGCTTCTCACCCTTAGAACACTCTTCTGACACTGTGCCTTTCTCTCCACCTGGCGAACTCGTTCTCTAAGACCCGATTCTCACATCACATCCTTTTAAATCTCTTCGATTCTCCTTCCCTTTCCACAGGCCAGGAACTGTGGCATCTACTGTGTTTCCCCGAAAATAAGACCTAGCCAGACAATCAGCTGTAATGCATCTTTTGCAACAAAACTTAATATAAGATCTGGTATTATATTATATTATATTATATTATATTATATTATATTATACCCAGTCTTACAATAAAATAAGACTGGGTCTCATATTAATTTTTGTTCCACAAGACACATTAGAGCTGATTGTCCGGCTAGGTCTTATTTTCGGGGAAACTGTGTGTGTGTGTGTGTGTGTGTGTGTGTGTGTGTGTGTGTGTAGATACAGAGATAGATATAGATATAGATAGATAGATGTAACTATCCTTATAATGTAGCTTATTCATCTGGATTGAGCACTGTGTCTGGTATATGGCAGGCACTGAGTGAATGGGTGAATTTTGATTGCGTTACCTGTTTCTGTAGCAATTCTTAATGAAATGAAAGTTATAAACTCTTAGTATTTGATACAAATATAACATTGTTTCTTTTCCTTTTCTCTTCTTTTTTTTTCCGTAGGTGGTTCTGGAATGGAGCCGGGATCAATACCATGTTTTGTTTGATTCCTACAGAGACAATATTGCTGGAAAGTCCTTTCAGAATCGGTGAGATCAATTTTCGAGAGTAGCTTATGTGGACTCAAATGTTGAGTCATGAAATCACCCATGCTTTCAATATAGCAGTTGAAGGGGTCTTTCCAAGTTACAGATATGGTTTAATTCATTCAAGACTCCTCTCTCTGAAGAAACCTTGTAGTCCATCCTCACATTTTACAGATGGAAAATCCGACTCCCAGAGAGTCATCCTGCCTTGCAGGTTATTGAGTACTTTAAGTTACACGGTCTCATTTTACCCTTGCCCCAGTTCTGTGAGGGAAAGGTAACTCTACCCCCATAGGAAGAGGAGACTGGGTAGCCACTCTGCAGCCAGTTCAGAGCCCTGGCCAGTGTTCACTGGTAACATCACTGTTGACCAGGGCCGTTCCCATGGTAGCCACCAGGACGGGACCCTCCCTGCCCCTGTGGTCACCACCTCTTGCTGCGGGAAGGAGCACATACCTCATGGGTTGGTTCTTTTTGCTCCTTAAGGTCACGCTTCTTGGTGTAGCCATTCTTGAATACTGCCTTAACCTTTCTTTTCCTTGAGAGTTTTCCTTCCTCACAAGACAGACTTCAGAGTAGAAGCAATATTTTCCAGCGTCTTCCTTCCCTTTTTACAGCTAGAATGAATCACACAGGCTCTTTGGTTTTTTTGTCTATAGAACTATTACTTACATTGTTTTATATCATAAAAGAAATATATATCTGTGGTGAAAATAGTTCAGACAATACAGAAAAATAGGAAGTAAAGCCCCTCTCTGTTCCATTCTGAATTTCCCCTCACCCAGAGGAACCACTGTTAATGGATGTTTGTTTTGGATTCTTCTGCTGATTGCCATTCTAATTTAAAAAAATAAACAGTATCTGTTGACTCTCCTTTTCATTGTAATGGCACACAGCCAATCACTAGGGCAGGAAGCAAGAGGGGAGCAAAACAAATGTGGGGTAGCTACCAACGTAGTTAACCTCACAAAAGACCTTGATCTAAATGTCAGAGGCCATAACAAGAGATCCTGACTGCCATTGTTTCCTGAGAATAGGTCCCATAAATCCCTGTACTCTCACTGAACCAGGAAACCTAGTGAAACTACAAGTGACAATTGGTGTCAGTTGACACTTCTTGACAGTTTTCTGAGAATCTCTAGCCTACCACACCGATTCCTCGGCAACCCTTGTCCCCACTTAGAAGCACCTGCGTGTTTCTCTGTTCATCTCTTATGAGTGCCTGTAGGATTTCTGTCAAGTGAGAAGTTTTAAAAATAACAGTGCTTATTAGATGTATTCACTATTCTCGTCCTGACAGTTTCAATGAAGAACGGTTGTGGGATTTCTTGAGTCGACCTAAAGCTTTACTCTTTCCTTTCCCTTAAAGTGCCCTCCTTATGAATGGCATCCCTGAATTTGCTCCTTCAATGAAGATTGAATCTTTGAGTCTTACTGTTTTAGATCCTGAGACACAACTATTTCACAGTCTAGTACGGGAGATAGCTTGTGAGCAAGTATCTGGTAAAGTAGGGAAACTCTGGATCTTTCTCTTCGGAGCTCTTAAAACAGCAGTTTTCAAACACCCTGGGGGTCTGTGAAATCAAAACTATTTTTATAACAATACCAAGGTGCTGTTTGCCTTTTTTACTGTGTTGACATTTGCACAGCTGGTGGAAAAGCAGTGGTGGGTAAATTTTCCACCCTTCAGCCGGAATCATTGTATTCTTCACCACATATTTGCAGGGGGAAGGAAAAAGCTAGTTTCACTTAAAAATGTTGGTGAGGATGTAGTAAAAATTATTTAATTGTATCTTGACCCTTTGAGTAGACGTTTTTTTTTTGTTGTTTTTTTAAATGTCTGTGTGATGAAATGGGAAGCCATCATAAAGCACCTGACTGCGTGGTGATTGAGCTGCAACCTGAAGTAGCTCTTCTGTTTCATGGAACACCATTGTTGTAACTTGAAAGGACAAATCCAAGTATAATTACTCACACTTGGTTATTGGCAGGTATTTTCTTGACAGTGAACAAAGCAATCCTGTCTCTTGAAGGAAAACAAATAATAGTACTTGTTCCCAATGATAAAACTCGAGCTTTTGAATGAAAATTAAAATTTTGGAAAACTTGTTTCCATCACTGTGAGCTTAACAACTTCACAATATGGTAAAGACTTCTTTGATTAGATTTGTGGCATCACCCAAAAAATCACATTCATCAATATTATGTAAGAAAATTAAGGAAATGTGTCATCATTTGGCAAATCTGCATAACTCGGTAAGCTCTGACTATTTTTCCAGATAAGCAATACATTGATGTTACAGAATCTTGCATGGGTAAAAAGAGACATTCAAAGTACAAGAAAGGCCAATGGATTATAATGTAAAAGCACAAAAAGTTCATTAATGTGGTTTCAGATTCTACATTGCAACTAATTTTTAAGAAACTGCCACTGTAGTGTCAAAGAAGAATACCTGCTATTATCTGAAAAGGCTATTAAAATACTCCTCTTTCCAACTACCTCATCTGTGTGAGCCTGGGTTTTTTCCCATGTACTTCAGCCAAAACAAGGGAACAGACTGAAGACAGAAGATTTAAGATGCTTGCTTTCTTTTGCTAAGTCATTCAGGAGATTTGCAGAAATGTAAAACCATGCCTTCGCACTAATTTTTTTTGTTGTTTTGGATAATGTTATTTGCATTAGAAAAATTATTCATATGAATAATTAACATGTGAAGGGATTTATTTTAAAATGAATTTAATAAATGTTTTTTAAATGTCTTTTATTTTTGAGAATGGCAAATGTGGATAGTTATAATCTATACACAAAAACCTTTTGGGGTCCTTAATAATTTTGAGAGTATGGAAGGTCTGGAGACTAAAAAGTCTGAGAACCATTTCCTTAATGTAGTAGTTTTCACACTTTAGTTGGCACCAACCAGACTCCCATGGCAGGCTTGAAAAAATATGGTTTCTCCCCACCCCCAGAATTTCTGAGTCTGTAGGTCAGAGAGGGGCTCAGAGACTTCTCATTTCTCACAAGTTAACTGGTGAAACTGAAACTGCTGGCCTGGTCACCACACTTTGAGAAGTGTTACATTAACGGATTCTTAATGAAATATAATTTGCCTACTTCTCCAATTTTCACTTTAATAACATTGAGTTTTCCAAAAAAAAATCTCAAAATGGAGTCTTCTTTTTTTTTCCCCCTCAAGCATTTTTTGACTACCTATTCAACCTACTGTGCCTTTGCTGTGTTAGGTGCTATTGGTGTGGTTGTGTAAAGCCATGCTCTGAGGGGCCTCGAAACTTTTAGAAAGAAAACTAGCTTAGAAAATCCAGATGTTAAGGTCTAGCAGTTTTAATTAAACACGCTTGTTCTCTTTCTGAAGAATTTTTTTTGTGTGTGTTAGATATTTCTTCTAATTTTAGATTGCATTAAAATATAATTTGATTTTTATGCAGAAATATTTCAAAATTGCCTTATTTTGATGATGACAAGTAAATGAATCATACATATCACATGTTCTAATAGATTTTAAAATACTGTAATGTTTATAGGAAGTTTTCATTGTTTTGCTAGTTTTTCTACAAGTCTTTTTAATATTGTTTACACTGAATGTAAAAAAAAATCCATTCTATATAAATTATCTACTACTACTAGTTGTGAGGCATTAAGTCAGTCTGGGGCTCAATTTTATCATCTCTAAAATGTAGATGTTATATTAAGAGTGAAATCTCTAACAATTGTTTTGTTCTAAGATACTATTTAAGTTCTAAGTTTTCTTACCTACTTTATAGAATGTAGAGCCAAGGGACTATTAAGTGCCTTTATTTAAATTTAAACTAAACTGATTAAAATAAAAGTTGTATCACTGTCACCACAGCTTTAGTTTTGAGTCAGAGGTGACTTATATAGTCTTCAGCTCTAAGATAAAGACTCCCTTCTCATGTGGGAACTAAGATAGTGGTCTCGTGGTTAAAATGAAAGATAATCTCACTGTGACAATGTCTAATCGTAGAAAAACAACTGACTCACTGACGTGGAGCAGATCACAAGTTCTCCTTAGGGTGGTTAGTCTAACACCAGAGAATTAAATCAATCATGTCATACAGCCTTATTAGAAGAAACAGTGCACAGATGCATTATATATTTACATTGTGTTCCTCAGTTGAACATGTATAGATATGTCTTGATTCTATTTTTAAAATTTTAATAGCAGATAATTACTTTTATAGGAAAGTTTTAGAATGTATAATTCTTTTTCTTCTTTTTTAAAGCCTTTTCTTCTAAAAATATGTCACTTAAGCAGTTTTTTAAAGTTAAGTTTCAGTCTGAGCATAGACTACCTGAGAAGTTGGGAGTGAAATGACTTTGGGTAATTTATATGAGGGTAATGTGAGGCATTTTATTTTTTTTAATGGAAAAGACCGATGTATATGTTGAGAGAATAAACTAGTGGTTATTTAGCCAACAAATATATATTAAACCGCACTCATACACCAAGCACTGTTTCTAGACATGTGGTGATGAAGAAGAGAAACTCACCTCATATAGAACTGGCATTTTAGGGGGGAAGCTTTTTTTTTAAACTTTACAATGTGAACTATAACCTACATATAAGTGAGCAGTTCTCAAAGTGAATTTCTGGACCAGAAGCATGGGTATTACCTGGGAAGTTGTTAGAAATGCAAATTCCGGGGTCCAGCCCAGACCTAATGAATGAGAAACTCTGGAGATGGAGCCTAGCACTCTGTTTTACAAGTCCTACAGCTGATTCTGATAACCTGTTAACATTTGAAAACCATTGGTGTAGATAAATGCAGAAAAAACCTAGATGAGGAAGCTTTTGTACACCCTTACAGTAGGGAGAGAGAGCCTGAAGGGAAAGGAAAGAGGAAATAATGAAGCAGGGCACAGAATACACGATAGCATTTCTGTCCTACACATAACTCCATCTAGTGGAAGATAGACATGCATAAAAGAATAGTCCAACACGGTGTGCTAAGGATTCCTTAGTGTACAAAGCACATTCTCTTTGTGCTTTGAGGGAAGATGAGGGAAGAGGGCAGTTGAGGAAGGAGGAAGTGGTTGAAAGAAGCATGAAAGAAAGGATATTGTAGGCAGAGGAGGAAGCATGTTCAAAGGCACAGAGGCCTGCAAGTTCTTACCCTGTTTGGGTAAGGCTTATACGGCTGGAGTGTCTAGAGCATGAGGTGTAGATTAAGGAGTTTTAGGTTTTATTCTGTAGGCGCTGGGGAACCTTCACGGGAGGGCTGGTAGGCGCTCAGCGATCACAGATGCCTGATTATGAGGTGATTCCTGGTTTTCCCCATGTAACTGGGTCCCCTGGTGTTCTGAGACCCCCCTCCTCTTATGCTCTTCCCTTTGATTCTGTTGTCTCTGCCACACTGCCCACAGTTCTTTGCCCATGTCAGATAGGTATTTGCCTGTGGTATTCCCTTTCTCTGCACCGTTTTCCCCCCAGTTACCCACATGGCTTGCGTCCTCACTTCCTTCATATCTGTGCTGAAATGCCACTTTCCCGTGAGGCCATCTCTGATTTCCCTATTTAACACCGACCTCTCATATAGGCACACGTTGTGTCCCCATTTCCTGCTTTATTTTCTCCATAATAACATTGAACATCATCTGACTTTATTTGGCTTATTTCCTATCTTCACCTTTCTAGAATGTAACCTCCATGAAGGCACAGATTTGGATTTTTTTCTATTTACTGCTGAGTCCTCAGCTTCTAGAACACACTTGAGTGCTCAATAAATACTTAGTGAATGGGTAAACACTCCTGCCATCATCTTACCTGCTTCTTCTAAGCTAGAGGTGGTTGTGACTTCTACTATTTATATTTTTCCTTCCATAATTTGAAAGATTTATCCACCAAACCACATTTATATTCCCATGAGATAATTAATCCTGCCCTGAGCGAGATGATTGCACCCAGAAGCAAAGATGAGATGCTTTGGTTAGGCTTTGGAGCTCTTCTTACTGCCATGGGCCTGACCCTGTGCCTGGCCTGTGAGGAAGACAAAAGGAGGGTAAGCAGTGGTCCTTGACCTAAAAAGAAACCCAGACTGTACCATTTCTTGGAAAAGACCAAACTTGAAACAGAACCATCCCAAGTCTGTGTCCTGTGTCGCATACTTTGTAACATAGGTCTGGAGCAGGCACTGCATGATGGGTAGGATCTTGGTAAGTCGGTGAAAAATAGGGGAAGAGAGCTTTCAGCAGGGGTAAGAACTGAACAAAAACACCAAGATGAGCCTTAGACAGGATACTCAAGAATTAAATGCTTGCCTGACTCCTTATTTTGAGGCTAGGATAACAAGGAAACAACTGAGCAGGTTTGGGAAGTTCTTCTGGGCTAGTGTCTCAGAAACCAGACTCATTCAGCAAATACTTACTGAGCTCCTATGTGCTGGGCACTCTTTAATCAGTTGGGTACTTAAGGGAACAAGATGGAAGTTTCCTGCCTTCTTGGAGTGTACGTTCTAGGGGAGGGGCACATATAATTACCAGTGTAGGTTCACAAGTTAGTTCTTTAATATGTTAGATGATAAGTGCTATGAAGAGAAGAAAGCAGAGCAAGACCAGGAGGATTGGGAGGGGCTGGGTTTGGTTTGGGGGCAGCAGGGAGTAGGAGGGCTGCATTAAATAGGGCTGGTCTTCATGGTGGAACTGAGTATAACTCTGGTAATTTTAACTTCCATTTTTTTCCTCTGGTTGCATTTGTATCCCAATTGACTCATTTTTTGCTAAACTGAGAATGTAGTAGTTTAAGTGAGCTTCTCAGACCTTCCCCACAATCGTAAATGTGGAGTGCTGTCAGCCTCCTAACAGGGTGGTTGTGGGGCTCAAAGATGCAAACTACACGAAGTACGTAAACTGTGTAAAGAAGGTTTTCAACAAATATTAGTCCCCTAGCTCCAGTGTGAAAACATGCAATTTTGTGATATATGCCACGGTGGGATTACCTTTTCATTGACTTTTTTCACAGCCTTGAAGTTTAAACCCTGTTATACTCTTATTCCCCAAAGCATTGGAAACATGCATATAAGCTGGGGGACTTGGTTTGCCCTAGGCTCTGTCTGCCCATGCCGATCGATGTGGTGTACACCTGGGTGAACGGCACAGACCTGGAACTACTGAAGGAACTCCAGCAAGTCAGAGAACACATGGAAGAGGAGCAGAAAGCAATGAGGTAAAACTGATTTTTTTAGCAAACAAAACCCCAAAAGTTCTACAAGTAGCAGTGCAGTTCAGAAGGGTGAGGTGATGTCCCCAGTGCTATCCCAACAAGAACCTGCATCTCAAGAGCTTGCAGCCATGCGCCTGACCCTTGTTTCTTGGTGCCTAGAGAGGACTCAGCTGGCCCCTTTGGCAAGATCCTGGCCTCACTTTGTTAGCTGCCTGTTTTAGACGGCGGCACACTAGTGATGCCTGGGTCTCTGAGAGGCCTGAAGATGGAGGAGCCTCCCAAGGGAGCCCTGGGATTCCTGCTCACTCAGTCTGAGGCCCAGGTGTGATATCTTCAAGCAATAAGGTTTTATTCTGCAACATAGCTATACAGTAGGATGTATATTATTCCCTTGAAAAATAAAACAGGCCTACAGAGTTAATTTTTTTCCCATTTGATAAAGGCAGTAAAAAGTATATTCTCTTTACCCCTTGGAATATCAAATAGTATGCAAACTAGAAACTGGTGATTTCATATATATGGAATTTTGATCATTTTACTTTATCTGGGAAAGGTACCATGGGCTTCTGGAGAGCCTTCAGAGCTAGGGCCCTGGCCAATGTAATGTCCCCTCTGATTCCCCAGGAGTATTTGCTGAGAATTTCCCCATTTACTTCTTTGTAAATGTTACGGGTGCGCCCCAGTTGCAGGTCACTGGCTATGTTATACTGCAACAAATAGTCTGTTTTATTCAGTGTTAGAGAATTTCAGACCTTCCCAATATATGAAAATGGCTTTGACAGTCTGGTACCATGTTTTACTAGTAAAATGTAAAAGATTATGTTTTAATTGAACTGTTGTGGTTACTGTGGAAGGTACATGATGATAATATTTATTGATCATATTTTGTTGAAACATAATTTATTATGTACCTTAAATGTTCTAAGCATTATTGCACTCCCTAATTTACTGGTTAGTTCCAGTGGAGTAAGCAAGAAAATCAATGTTGTAAGTTATCTCTTGTTCACATTCAGGGCTAGCACTAGTCCATGCATCTGTAATGAAATACATTTGCTTTCTTTAGAGAAATCCTTGGGAAGAACACAACGGAGCCTACTAAGAAGAGGTAAGCAGTTTGATTTTCCTCTCAGGAATAAAAACTTGAAGGATTGAAGTAAAACTCCCAGGTTCTCACTGGTTTTTTTTCAGAACACAGTATTTTGTCTTTACTCTATTGCTCCTGTTAAATCCCTCTTTGGCTAGTTTTTGACCCCCAAATTAAGTGCATCCATGAGATAGGAAGTTTTGCGGTGCCCAAGTTATTGTTGATTGAGAACTCTGGGTATTTGTGTTGTGGCTGACCTAAGCTTTATCGTTTCTTGGAAGGGTTAAGAAGGTTTGTTTTTCTTCTTTATCATTCCAATCAATCTGTCTTAGTGTACTGTTCTTCTTGGTCTGCTTAAACTCTAACTTATACCCAGTGTCTTCATTTATAGAATTTATATCCATTATTTAATTATGTGTTCAATATATATTTCCTTATCTTTAAAAGCTGTCATAGTTGTATGTCTCATATTTGAGGACTGGGAAGGGAATTTAGCCTAATGACAAGAATCAGATATATTTATCTTGATTTGAATCATAACTGACTCTGATAGCTCCTTAAAACAAGACTGCCTCACTTAAAGCAGAAATCTCTGTTAACTGCCACTTCCCCACTTAATCATTAGACTTAAAAGAGTTATTCATAGAAATGTTCCTGAGGAATTTTGAGATCCAGAAGTACCTTCTGAATTATTCTTTATGTTAATTATAGATATTTATATATACTACTGTTAATACTGTTATTTTAAAATGCCTTATAAATTATTTAAAGTAATGATGCAACGTTACAGAAAGGTTGAGAGGAAAGTAAAAAGAACAAACCAACACAATTCTATGGCCCTGCCTCATTCAACAGCTATGATTGTTTTATTATTCCTTTTTCATGCATGTTTTATAGTTATAAATTATAATCTAAATGCAATTTTTTATCCTATTTTAAAAGTTTTATATAATCGTACATATTTCTATGTTGATAAATTATCTCCATGCTTCTTTTCAATTTTGATAGTTGTATATAATATTCTATAAAGTAACTATACTATAATTTACGAAATGTAGGGCACTTTTATATTTTCACTTTTGTCAGTACTTTGTGATATTTTATTTGGGCCTGTGGCATTTCTGTGTGTGTGTGTGTGTGTGTGTGTGTGTGTGTGTGTGTGTGTGTGTTCGTTTTTCCTGTTTGTTTCTCTTCTCCTACTTGGACTAGATTCCTGAAAGTAAAGTACTGAGGAAGAAGCATCTGCCTGTTTTAGATAGATAGATAGATAGATAGATAGATAGATAGATAGATAGATAGATAGATAGATAGATAGATAGAGATAGAGATATATAGATAGCTATCTATATATAGATAGATAGATATTTATAACCAATGTATGTATAACCAGATTGCTTTTCCAAAGAGGAAATGGTGAATGCCCATTTAGAGTGACTCCCGCAGTTTTTGAGAGGAATAGGTTTGCTGTACTTGGACTAACATTGAGACATGATTTCTTGAGGGTGCTAAGTTAGTAAACAAAATGTGATACTTCATTGCTTTCATTTGCATTTATTTGATTATTAGTGAGGTTGGACAATTTTATGTATTATTTAAATAGTCATAGTTCCCACTTTGAATTCTTTAGCCGTGTCCTTTGCCCAGTCTTTTATTTAGGTAATATGTTTATTCTAGGTATTTCTTAGGTTTACATAGAAATATCTCATGTAAAATCACCTTAGAACCTTGTCACATTTGCTTTTGTTTGCATCAGTGTCATGTCGTATCCAATGTATTTAATTGTATTCTAGTTGGACCTGGTAAACTGTATCTAGTATGGTGACACTCTTGTCAACCGGATTTATCTACTTCCTAATCTGCCTAATAATGGGCTTCACAGGAATTATGACTAATCTTTCAAATGATAGTAATGAAATGCTTAATTTTTGCATAACTTTGAATTAGTACATTTTGGTTGCAATCATGTTTTATTAATAGAAATTTGAAATACCTATCTTTAGACTTGTACTTTTTAAATAATTTTATATACCATACTTGCTAACTTAGTAAATTTTTATGTTCTTGAAATAAAATTCTTTGTTTATTAAAACATTATGATTTTTTATAGGATGTAGAAAAACACCTGGAAAATTTAGTAGCACCAACAAGCTTTTTAGTGTTGATGAATTTTTCAAGAATGTAGTTGTGAGCATGTTGGTGTTTCCTTCCAGTGAGAAGCAGTTGGAGTGTTTGCTGACACACTGCATTAAGGTGCCAATGCTTATCCTGGACCCAGCCCTGCCGGCCAACGTCACACTGAAGGACCTGCCATCTCTTTATCCTTCTTTTCATTCTGCCAGCGACATATTCAATGTTGCAAAACCCAAAAACCCTTCTACTAATGTTTCAGTTGTTGTTTTCGACAATACTAAGAATGGTAAGATTTTTTTGTGGGTATTTTAAAATCCTGTTATCATTAGATGTTTGAATTTAAAAATTCTGGGTGGAACAGAGATGATTCAGATAAAAAGAGAAGCAAAAGAGCTGCCATTGCATCTCAGCCCTAACCTCAGAAATGCACATGTAATACATGCGCTCTCTGTGCTTCAGGTCAGGACCTTACTCCTGGTACTCAACATTTACCTTTCTTTCTTGGCTCTCAGTTATTCTGGAGGGTTTTGTTTTTTGTTTTTTGTTTTGTTTTGTTTTTAAAAACATATAACTCCTCAGCAAGGTTGTTTTCTGCTGTTTGGACAGAACATACGTGGAGCAATCATACTTGAACATACCTGGAACATTCATACTTCACAGTCTGAAACATCTGGTTATACAGTTGAGTTGGCCAGATGATAGAATTAAAATCGTAATTCCTTCCATAATACTGTACCCGCATCCATAGGGATCCCTCCTCCCACTTGGCTGCTGAGGTGCTGAGCCCCACGCCTGGGTCTCCTTGAGCCTCTTGTCTCTCATTCTGCCTCTGCACTGAACCTCTCTCCTTGGAGGCTCTGTGTGTTTTCACTTGTGTGAAGTGCAAACTGATTGTCCCTTTACGGCATAGAGTCTTATTCTCAAGCTCCCATTCTTTCAATGTCATACCTCCCTGCTTAAATCTGGAACTATATGACCCATTCTTCCTTTTTACTTCCACAACGATTAATAGTAATTCACTTCATCCTGTTACTTGCTTTTGTTTTTTTGCAAATGATTCATAGATTGTTACCCTACTCATCTCATTTCCTCTACACCGGGCTGAATTTCTTCACACAGACTCCAGTCATAGATTCCTAGCTGCTCTGTAAAGTTCTTCTGCAATCTGTCTAGCACACAACTGTAAATAAATTGGAAAACCCTGTTTTATCAGTTCACTCCCTTTTTGAAGAGAACAGTACAGTAGTATATATTTGTTTTTCACAGACACAAACTTCTCTGTCTTTCTCGTGGTTAGGATTCAGCTTTTTTTTTTAAATTAAAGTTTATTGGGGTGACAATTGTTAGTAAAGTTACATAGATTTCAAGTGTACAATTCTGTATTACATCATCTATAAATCACATCACATTGTGTGTTCACCACCCAGAGTCAGTTCTCCTTCCCTCACCATATAGTTGATCCCCTTTACCCTCATCTACCACCCCCTCCCCCCTTATCCTCTGATAACCACTAAAATATCGTTTGTGTCTATGAGTTTTTGTTTCTCATTTGTTTGTCTTGTTCTTTTGTTGTTTTTGGTTTATATACCACATATCCGTGAAATCATATGGTTCAGGATTCAGCTGTAATTACTTTGATTCTGCCCATCAATCCTCACCTCACTGGCCTCCTTGTATCTCCTCCAAGCTGTCAGTGTCGTCACCATGTGTGGTGCTGCCTCTCTCTTTCCTCTAACTCTTCCTCTCCTAGCCCATCTCCTGTTCGTTCCAGACCCGTCAAGTTCTGTCTCCTCCAAGAAGATCCTGGACTAGTACATTCACTAGTACATTCACAATGATATTGTTTTACTTTAACTTTCCTGGAAGAACTTATAACCTAACTCCCAACTTAGTTTTTGATTTGGTGTTCTCTTCTAATTTCTTTATTGAGCAGAGACCTCAGTCCTCACCAGCTGGTGTCCTGAATAGTATCTAATTTAGTACTCACCTCCTGGTACTTAAGTTATTTGTAATTTGAAAGGAAATTGTAACCTTTCCAAGTACAGGTATCTCCCCTTTCCCACTAGAGGTCTGTTCCTGGACTATTTAGTATAAATAACTTAGTGTTTTTTTATTTATGTTTTAAATCTATAGGGAAAGTAAAGGGATAATCTTGGACAAATTATAACAAGTTATCCGTATTATTGTTTGGCTAAGTTTAGCTCTGTTTGTTAAACTAAGGTTTCCTTAAATGAAGGTATTCTGATAACATTTTATCTAAACAGAAAAGGGAATGACATTATGTTAATAATTATAACTCAGTTATAACATCTATGGAGAGGAACTTGAGTTTTCTTCTAATTTTATAATGTAGCAAAGACTTAAAAAATTGTAAATTTTGATATAAGTAAAATCTGTATTAAACTATAGACACCTAAACACCGTTTTTGAATTCCCACTTGGGTTTCTAGTTGACTGTTCTACTTATTATATTCATTCGTTCAGTAAAGATTCGTTGAGCCGGTGCTGAGTTGGTTGTTGTTCTATGTCACAGGGAAACAGTAGAGAAGAAAAAAGGCACACTCCTGCCTTCCTGGAGCTTACATTTCTAGTGGGCCGCATACTTACTCTTTATTGCACTCAGTTACCTAGATCAGGGATTGCCAACTTCTTTCTTAAAGGACCAAATAGTAAATATTTTAGGTTAGTGGGCCAGAGCCAAAATGGCAGATGTTATGTAGGTATTTATATAAGAATTTAACATTTAACCTTTTTAAAATATAAAAACTGTTCTTAGCTTGGGGCCATACAAAAACAAGCCATGCCTAGAATTTGGCCATGGGCTGCCAACCCCTGAGTTAGATGAAAAAATTTGTATCCGTACTTGACATTGCATTTATCTCATTTAACCTCTTTCTATTTAATCATCGAGCTATGTTGACCTGTTGTTTTCCTCCTGAAATGTGTCATTTCTTCCCATCTCTGATTCTCCTGCCACTGCATGGTGTCCTCGCCTCAGCTGATTGGGCGGTACTTAAACAGTCACACAGTCCAGCCCGCGAGGGGTGGACCTCAGTCTCCTCAGCAAAGTGGTTTTTCCAGTCAGGCTTATCCCCTTTGATGTATAGGAAATGAATTTCCTCCTGTGACAATTTATTTTACCTCTGGACTACATTGCTTTTACAAGGACTTACAAAGTGCTTCCTTACAGCTTTCTTACACTGGTTAAGTTTGTATCCTTTGGAATCCTATAGAACTAATGTAATCCTTTTCCCGTGTGAGGTTTCTTTTCATTCTTGTTCCTTTAGCTGTGTCTTAAGGGCTTCTCTACCGGCATCCTAGTTTGCACTTCCCAGAATGAGCTTTTGTTTCTGTTTTAAAGTGTGTCAACTGGTGTTAGACATTCTTTTCAGTGTGGTTCAATCTGCAAATTGTTCATTCAACAAGTGTTTATTGAGTGCGTATGATGTGCCAGGTGCTGTTCTCAATGCTGAAGATACTGCAGTGAACAGATGAGCAAAAATCTGATCAAGTTTACATCTTGGTAGAGGGAGACAGATAATAAATACAATATACAAGTAAATTACATAGTTTGTAGAAGTTAAGTGCTGTCGAGAAAAATTGAGCAGGGGAAATTGGGTGATAGGGGCAGGCTCACCAAGAAGGTGAATTTTGAGTGAAAACTTGGAGAAGATGAGAGAGCCAGCAACATGAATATGTGGGGAACGAGTGATGAGGTCAGTGGAATAGCTAGTGCAAAGGCTCTGCGGCAGGAGTGTGTCTGGCATGTTTGAAGAAGAGCAGGGAGGCCAGAGTGACTGGAACAGAGTGAACAAGGAAAAGGGGGCAACAGATGAGCCTCAAGAAGTAATGGGGGGCCAAATGGTGTAGGCCCTGGTAGCCATGACAAGGACAGAGCCCAATGAATCATTGGAGGATTTTGAGTAGAGGGTGATGTGATCTGACTTATGTTCCAAAAGGATTAGTCTGGCTGCTGTGGTGGGAATAGAGACCGGGTTTGGGGTGGGCCAAAGTTGTGATAATTCAGGCAAGAGGGAAGGTGGCTTGGATCAGAGTGATGGGAGAAGTGGTTGGATTCTGGACATTCTGAAGGTCAGCCCACCAGGGTTTCCTGATGGGTTGGTGTTGGGGAGTATCACCTTTCTTATTCTAAGTACTCTGCTTCTGTTTAAACGCACAACATAGTGATTGATATGGCCATAGCACGTTGTTGCCGCATACTGAACTCAGTGTTAACTAAAACTCTTTAAGTCTTTAAAAAACAAAACAAAATACCAGATGTGCTAATGTTGAAACGTCTCTTAATTTATGCTTGTGTGGTTAGTTTGGGGTGCCAAGTTAGAGATCTTAACCTTTGTTTGTAGGAGATTTGATTTTGCCAGATTTGACACATTGCTCCAAATAGTAAGAACTTTGGGAAACCCTTACTTAGTCTGTTACTCAGGATAATAGCTTCTCTGTCAGCTTCATGTAAATCCACATGTTTGACAAGCATGCCTCTGTCTCTTCCAAAACCTCATAGACAGAACCTATGGCAGAACTCTAAAACTTCTCTCTAGGTAGATTCTAGCTTTATAGTTTCACATTCTGCAGTCAGAATGGAGATCTCCACTCAATGTGAGATAGAGCCTGTATGTCTCCACTATAGCCATAAAGATGACATGAGATGTTTATAATGACCTTGCTGAGATTATGTACTAATACATATACCACATCTGTTAGAATTCTCTGATCTGTCACTGTAGAACCCACCATGTCAATGGAGGGGAGAGAGCCACAGAGATAAATTTATTCATAATGAACCCGTGTCCTTAGTACTCAGTGCTTCCGTTAAAGATAAACTGTATTGCGAAGGGTTATTCTTCTCCAATGCTCACCAACTATACTTTTATGGTACATTTGAGACTCAACCCAGGATTGAAATCCATCTTGCCAGGCTATAGTTTGCAGAACCTACTTTCTGTGCCGATTTTGAAGATCAGAATTACAGCCCTCTGACCTCTCTCCTGTTTTCCATGATCGCCGAATGTCAGCAGCAACTTTGCTGATCTCATTTGTCCCCAATCACTTTAGAACTCACTCCCAGTTGGGCTGTGTCATTGCCCCCCCCCCCCAGCCCCCTCCAAATCTGCTCCAATCAGCCTTATCTGAATTCATGGTGACTGGTGACTTTCTTAAGGAACCCTGGGATCCACAGTGGCTCCCTGCTATTAATCTAAATGCCACTGGCCTAGCTTTCGAGAGCCCCCTTCTGTTGTCTCCTACATTTGGGATTTCTGTCAATTTGTCGTTTCCACATATCTGCTGCTGCATGAATCTCTCCTTCGGTATTGCAAAATTTAACATTAATTATGCACTGATTTACATTGTTCCGTTTGTTGGCTAGGTTAATTTTGTCTTCCCCCAACTACCACTTTTTGAGACCATGTATTATTTTAACAGCTCTCAAAATGCTTTGTACAGTGTCCTGCCAGACATCAGTGAAGTAGTCATTTGATTGTATTCTTTATTGTAGTTGAAGGTGCTCACGCTGGAATGTTGAAGAGAAACAGCAAACAGACAGTTTGGAGGGGCTATTTGGTATGTGATTTTAAATTAATTGTATTTTTGCAGTAGACTAGAATAAAAGTTTGAGTAATGTAGCGCTTTTACGTTGAGAGGCTTTTTAATGTTTGCTTTTTCTCTAAGGTTGGCTTGCTAGTGTTAGTAAATGTTGATGTAGGTAATCTTAACATTCTTACTTTGAAGCTCATGTGGTACAGTAGATCTTTGCTAGTTTTCTCAGCTGTAAGTTTCCCCAACCTATTGACACAAGAGTGAGCTGTGTTTTTCCCCCTTTTGTTTTAGACAACAGATAAAGAAGTCCCCGGGCTAGTGCTAATGCAAGATTTGGCTTTCCTGAGTGGATTTCCACTGACATTCAAGGAAACAAATCAACTAAAAGCAAAATTGCCAGAGAATCTTTCTTCTAAAATAAAACTGGTAAGAGCATAGAAAATAGAGCAAACTAGTATAGCACATCTCACTTAATGCATGACTTCTCTCGTGGTTCATTTCGTTCATAGAATAGCTGACAATCATAAGAAGCATAGAGGGTCTCTATTCTGCCACAATATGTTGTCATGGAGATGGCTTGTTATTTATAGGAGATCCTCATTCCTTACTCTTAATTTGGGCAAAATTCTAAGAGTCTTATTTGGTTTGCTGGTGTCCCAAATAGAAGCAGGATCATTTGTTTAACAAGTGAGCTTCTACGGTGTGTCAGGGGCTGTTACACCTGCTGCGGATATAGCAGTGGACGAAAAAGACAAAAGCCCTGATGGAACTTAGAGTATAAGGAAATGGAAGCAAAAGGAAGGAGGAGATGGGGGAAATCATACATGTGGTAAGTACACACAGGCTCCAACCTGCATATTTACTGGGAGCTTTTGCTCAAAGGGAGTGTGCTTCAGACATTTGGAACGTTTGCTAAGGTGAAATCTTCATTCATTAATAGCTAACAGAGCCATTAACATAGTAGGATTTAGACTTACTAACTCTTCACGCTTGACCAGTAATGCCATTTGTCAGAGTTGACTTTGGAGGCTGCCCTGTGACATGCCTTTTCCTTAACATTTATTGTTTTCAGAGCTATTTGCCTGGTTGATTTAGGGCACAGTTCATGTAGGTGTACTTTCCTTTTGACCTTATGTCAAGATTCCTGCTATTCTGTCAGAAACATTCCAGGCTATAATCCGTGGGCGTGTTTTCTCTCAGAAGAAAGGGCATAAAGTTCTTGGTTCGAAATTTGTTAAGCTCTGGTTTTCTTGATTCTACAAAGAAATGCTCTTTAAATTCTGTCACTGTGTTTAGCTTACCGATTCTTACTTCCTGCTGATGTTGCTGTCACTGATGTGATTTGATACACCTGTATATGGTAGTACAAGGTTAGGAAAAAGGCCAGCTCATGCAACTGAAAAACAAATTAGCTCCTTCTAGGGATTCAATAACTCAAACCTACTAGGTTTTACTATGTCCTGGTGATTTTCTAAAACTTAAATCAGTTCCAGAATGGCTTGTTCAATCTATTGAAGTGTTTATTTTAGGAATAAAATTCACAGATATGATGCCATGTTTTAAAAGAGCAGGTGCATAAGGTAGTTTCAGGGAAGTCACTAAAAGAAAGGGCATTAATACAATATTACTGTAATTTACTGTGACCTTGAATGTGTCTTGAACAGAGGGTTGAGCGTGCAGAGAGTCCAGACAGGACAATATGCTGTTCACCCTACCTGCACTGTCCCTGCTGAAACAAACGACCTGGTCAGCCTTCAAGGATCCCATGCAGCCCTCCTCTTTGACCCCGTGTCTCGGATCCACACAGACATTTCCTACATGTAAAGTGGAAGGCTATACTATGCTTCTCTATATCTAATCTTATACTATCTTGTTTTGTTACTTGAATACTGAGTATGCAAACATACTGTCTCCAAATGAGATTATAAATAGCTTGAGGACAAACCCATGTCCTCCGACTTCTTTTGCACACCCACTCAGCAACCACTATCATTGAATTAAACTAAATGTGAGAATGCACTTGAGAGCTTTGGGAAGGTTTGCTACCTGCTCTGACATATGTTAAAGAAGTGAACAGAAACCAAAAATCAAATCACAAATGAAAAACCCATCATGAATGAAAACACGATGATTTAGAGTGAGCTGAAAATATGGACAATCTGATTTCTCAAAAGGCGAATTCTGTGTCCATCACATACAAAAATTCTATAGATAAGTTAGTGGTAATTAATCAGATCATAAAGACTCACCTCAAGGTATCTCAAACTAGAAAACCTTTAATAGAAAAGACTAAGTTATAAGACTATAATAGTCCACAAAAAAATTTTTATGAATTCAAATCTATTGTCTTGCAAATGAAACCTTTTTCAAGTCCCACTTTTCCTCTGTTCCCTCCTGAGGGGTGAGGATGGGGATTCTGGTTTTGCTCTAAACAGAACAATGAAGGCAAAGTAATGTTGTATGAGTACATGGTACCATAAGCCTAAAGTGACTCCTATGGATAATCGTACTGTTGAAGCGTTTTCCTTTATAGTCCAAGACGTTGTTTGTGGCAGGTTCGTATAGTCATAGCCCTTCTTCTTGCTCATTCTTTCAACAAGCACTTCTTGAGTGGTCCCCTAAGTGCCGGCCCCAAAATAATCACTAGGGGTACAAAGGTGAATAGGTAATTCCCGTCCTGAGACACTCACGGCCCAGGGAGGGGTCTCTGGGATAGAACTGCTCTAAGTGGCAGGAGGGAGGCCACCGGCCTTGGCAGAGGCCTTGTGGGAGCCTGGGAGAGTGAAATGGTTCAGCTGTTGAGGTCCTGAGGTCCAGTGCCTCACAGCCCTTTCCTCTCACATGCCACAAAACACCTGTAATGTGGCACACTCTACACGGAGCTCTGGTTTCCTTCCCCGACAAGCTTGCTTCTCCCAGTGAAGCTCTGAGTGTGGGTAATGGCATTACTTCTATATTCTGTAGAAACATCCACTTCCCCTTTCATTTTTCCTTCCCTCTCCCCCAACAGCTGAGTCACCTGGGTCATGTTGAGGGTCTCTCACAGATGTTTCGGGAACCATTCTCATCCTTGGCACCACTGAGAAGGCACTTGTTGAACCCAAATGTCTTGCTGGACTGCAGCAGCGTGGCTGAACTGGTTTTCCTGCCTCCAGCCTCCTCTTGTCTAATCTCTACCTACTACATCTTCCCCTACTGTGTTCCTTAGAATGGGGTCCTCCTCCTCCTCCTCCTAAAGATGCTTCCTGTCTCCAAAATGAAATCCAGGCGCTTTACCCGGAGATCTTTCTCAGTCTGGCCTCAGCCTCCCTTCCCAGTCTCGGCACCAGTACAATCCCTGCCGGGGCTCTGGCCTCAGCAACAGTTGTCCCAGTTCTCTGCAAACACCACTGACTGCGAGCCTCCGGCCCTTTGCTCAGGTTGTTCTCTCTTCTTGGAATGGTCTTTCCTACTCTCTGCTGGGAGAATGGTTGCCTTGTTCAGGGCCCAGCCAAAATGCCTCCTGTCTGCAAAGCCTTCCTTGCCCCCACATACCTACAGCCGAGGTGGTCTCACAGCGCTTTGTGTAAACACTTATTTGGAAGGGATCACACCCAAAAACTATTTAAGTGCTTTTATTCAGTCAGTCATCCTTAGCACAGTAATGCTACAGTAACAGATGTCTTGAAATGTCAATGGCTTAAAAAGAGCAAAGGGTAAATGGGTCTCTATGGGGTAGGTGTCTAAAAGTTGCTCTCTCTTTGAGAAACTTGTGATTTAAAGAATTTAGATAAACTTATAATTTCAAGTAAGAATCTGTATATGGAGGCAGTTGCCCAAGCTAAGAACTTCAGCTTTCGGCTCTTTTTGCAACCACTCTTCCTTACCGCCTCCTGTCTCTCTTCCTGAAAAGTAATTAAGGTGTCCGGGATTGGGGCGCCACCTAGTGGCCAGCACAGGAGACCTCCTCCCCACCTTTTTCACCACTCAAAACTTGGTTGATGACAGTGGTAGACAATCTTTCTCATATACATAAGTATTTCCTTCTGCTCCTTACTTTTCATCTCTCTTCCAATTATTATATAGTTACCTTAGGAAAACGCTGTGAAATTTCAAAATAGTTTTCAAGAATAAAAGCAGTTTGGAGGAAGAGATGAAGATAAGGTTAGTTTCTCATTAAATTTTAAATTAGAATATTAAAGCACGACATTTATTTATTCTAGAAGAGTGATTTTAGCACTCTCAGGAGCCCTCCCAGGTGCTGTGGGAGGTAGAGAAGGGGCAAGGGAGGCGGGGAGTGGGTAGTGAGAGAGACTGTGTAGGTACCACGCAGACAGAAGACTGTTCGCCCTGCATGGCCTTCCTCCTATCTGCTCCCCACACCTAGGCAGGGTGGTGACAGCAGTGCGGGCTGAGTATATGTCAGGCACTGCCAAGGTGAAAGAAGACAGGAAGAGAGTACACACACCAGCACGTGCACACATACAGCCACACACAGTTTGTGCTAAGAGGTAATGGCCTGCATAAGAAAAAGGGGGAAGGGTATAAATAAAATTCTAACTCTAACCTCTAGTTTTTTGGCCTACGTAACCGGAGGAACCCTTGAGAGGCGAGCGAAGTATAGTCATGTTGCAAATACAAGAGCTCAGAATGGGCCCATAATAATTTGTGTTTGCTTCTGTTTTAAAAATGAAAAAAGAAGGCCCTAGGCATGGTTAGAAAAGCCAGGTCAACAGAAGGATTTTGCTGTCCTAGATTAGTGGTTTCCAATCCTCTCCCTGCCCTTTTCAGTTCTGAAAGGCCTTTTTCATAGGAAATTGTGATAGAGTTAGAACATAAACAGATCTAGGATGGTTTGGATTCTAGTGAAGGTGGGGAAGCCTGTTCCTAACACGTGTTGATGCTTATAATGCTCCCTCTTAGGCTTACGACTGCTTCAAAAGCTTTGCTCCCAAAGGTGCTCTTCCTATGGAAGTGTTACTGGGAATGACATCGTACCTCGGCTCTTTGTCTTCTTGAAGGAAAGAATTCAGTTAAGAGACAGAGTTTGTGCACTGTAGAACAGCAAGAAGTTTATTAGTAAAAGCAAGTACACTCTGAGATAGGGAGTAGGCTGACCCAAGAGAGGGAAACAGCCCCTCCTTACATTGTGTGAGAGTTTTTATTTCTATGGGTAGAATTTTCTCCCCCTCTCCCTCACCAGTACCTCTCATTCTCCCAGCTGGCATGTCTCATATTCCCTTCTCGCTCCCAAGGCTGCCTGAACTCATTACAATGGCCCTGAGAAGCAGGGTGTACATTCTGATAAGCAGGATGGTTTGTCTCTCTTTCTAGCTTCTTACAATACATCCCTTTGATTGAGGGGCATGTGTGATCGTGGAATCCTGCTGGGCTAGTAAGGCATTAGTGCCTTAAGTGAGGGAAGCTGCAATGCGTGTTTGATCCAAGTAGGAGCTGCAGCAAGGAGCTTTCTAACCGGGGCTAGGTCTCTCCTCCTCCTGCTCATTTCTATCTACCTGTCCTATCAGAAGCACTGTAAGCAGCCCTGCCAGACACTCCTCCTAGGTGTGGGGCACAGAAACTGCTAGGCCGCCCTGCTAGCAGACCTGCTCTCCACCAATCCAGTGAAGTTGCATTGTAGGGCTTAATCCCAGAAAAAGGAAATGGGAAATATTCTAGAACAAAGGGCACAAACTGGTGACCAGATGTATTTTGTTCAAATATATGACAAGCAAAAACATTTGAGCCAGCATGGAAAATTGGGAGATTTCATATAATTCTCAGGGATTCTGATCTCAGGAAATCTGACAGCACTGGGTGGCATTGGGTAGTGGCCACAGCTTTCAGATGTGGCCTAAGATGTCCCGTCTGCCACACTCCCTACCACTCCTTGTTTTTAATAACTGGTCTGTTCCATTCATTTGGGAAAAGTGGCTTGTTTAGGTTTTCTTGTTTTTTGAGATGTAGGCTTGCTATTTCATATATATGTGAAACTTTTCATCTTTAAATGTATATAATATATATTTAGATGTATACTATGTATACTGTATATTCTATATTATACGTATATTTAAAGTTCAGTGATCAAACTGGGAATCTAAAGGTGTCTCTTCTTTAGGGCTCAGTGTTTCCATAGGTAACCCTCTTGTTATTTTATAGTTGCAGCTGTACTCAGAGGCCAGTGTAGCCCTTCTAAAATTGAATAACCCCAAAGATTTCCAAGAACTGAATAAGCAGACGAAGAAGAACATGACCATTGATGGAAAAGAACTGACCATAAGTCCTGCGTATTTATTATGGGATCTGAGTGCCATCAGCCAGGTAAGGGATACAGAGATTCTTTCAAAACCCGAATCGCGGATTTAGATCGTTAAAGATGTATAGTCACTATATTAGAAGAAGGAAGAGGGTTTGAGTTGACTGGAACTTTTCTAATTTTCCCATCACTGCCATTGGTTAATATTAATTGAAGTGACTAGAATCAGATCCAAGAATCTTTTCTAAAAAGTGTGGGAAAGAAATGTCAGATATTTGTGTTGTTGTTGTTTTAACTATGCTGAGTGTTTTGTAGGTGTTGTAGTGTTTAAAAGTAAGACTGGGTCTTTAAAAGTCTGCCAGAGCATCCTGAGAGTAGAGAGGGCAGGGGGAGAGACAGGAGGAGGAGGAGGTGGGACTGAAGGGACATTTTACATCTTCATGGGCCAAATGTTTTTCTCAGTCTAAGCAGGATGAAGACGTTTCTGCCAGCCGTTTTGAAGATAATGAGGAACTGAGATACTCCCTACGATCTATCGAGAGGCACGCACCGTGGGTTCGGAATATTTTCATTGTCACCAATGGGCAGATTCCATCGTGGCTGAACCTTGATAATCCTCGAGTGACAATAGTGACACACCAGGTACGTGACTTTTCATATATTACAGGGCTGTGGTTTCTTTTTCTGTCTTTTACTTTTCCCTAATTTCACTCCCCTCATCCTTCTCACTTCCATTTCTACCTATCTTAGTCCTTCCTCACTTTCCTCCTTCCTTCGAAAAAGAAAATCACGCATTCACCCACTTTCTTTCTTTTTTTTCGTTAAAAGGATGTTTTTCGGAATTTGAGCCACTTGCCCACCTTTAGTTCACCAGCTATTGAAAGTCACATCCATCGCATCGAGGGCCTGTCTCAGAAGTTTATTTACCTGAACGACGATGTCATGTTTGGGAAGGATGTCTGGCCAGATGATTTTTATAGTCACTCCAAAGGTCAGAAGGTGAGTATCCAAGAGGAAGCGGTATCTAGCTTGTAAGTCACTTAGAAGTTATAAACGGGAAATCAGGAATCAGTATATATACTACTGTATTCAGATTTGATCAAATAAGCATTTCGAGTACTAAGCCCAGGAAAGTTAACAATTTGGGAGAAAGAAAGCTACCTCCTAGTAATTTTTCACTTTTCTACATTCTCAGATATCCAGAACCCACTCTTTTTACCCAGCCCTGTAAATTTTCTCCTACAACAGCAGCAGAAAAAGCAAAATCACTATGAAACACAAAACCCTGGTTACAGTGTCAGCAAAATGACCAAGATAGAAAGTTAGCTCAATTTATTGCTTAAAGACATGGATGCAGTTTCATGGAAGGCAGCTGGTCTCACTGTGTCTTTGAGAGGCAGGAAGGGGAAGTGGTTATGAGCACAGACTTGGGAGCCAGCTGTTTAGAACCGTGCTGAGCAATGACCTGACCTTTGTGTGTCCTGCCTGCATAGTGGGGAAAAGAGGAATCCCCCATAGCGTTGTTAGAAGGATTTATTGCTAGGCTGGAGGCTTATCACCGTAAGCTTGTAAGTGATAGAACTCTGCAACTGTACGTGGTAAATGCACAAAGCTACTTTTTCTGTCGCTGTTCATGCCACCCTGCTGTGCTCATTCTCTGGTCTCCCTGTTCAGCGGCCTCCCCCGTGTCAGATTGTAGGGCTGCAAAGTTGAGCTGTGGCTTCCCGGGGGTGACACACAAAATCGGTGACTCTGTACAGTTATTTCCGTTCCGGCAGGTGTGCCCTGGGTGCCAAGGAGTGGGAGCACAGGAGGTTGAAATCAGACAGGAACCGGGAAGAATTCCCAGCTGAGTGGAAATGAACTTTGACGAACAAGTAGGAGTTAGTTAGTTTCCAAACAGATGGAATGGGCAAAAGGCATGGAGACTTCAAAAGGGGAGCATGCTTCGTTTAATGATTTTCATTTCAAAAGTAACCGTGTCCCGTATCACATTTTGAAAGCAGGTGAGTCCACAACTCAGATTGCTGCACTGATTAATTTATCACAGAATCTTATGCTTAGGGTGTTTAGTGTTCATCTGTAGCTTTTCTCAGCCTTGAGACAAGATTATGCATAAATACACTCAGGAGTTAATGACAGCTGTCACAGGAAAGCAGTGACTTGTGTGGTGTACTTTCCACCTGCTTTGGCATGCATTTGTACTCACATCCAAGTCTGACATGTTGCTATTTTATTTCAAAATGTATTATAAGACCCTGGTGTGAGAAACCATCCATGAATTGAGTCCTGGTCTGCTTTCCTCGAGGAATGGAACAGAGTAAATGTGCTCAGTAAGAACTGCCAAAAGAATACAACTTAGAAAATGACTACCGGTGCAGGCAAACTAAAAGCAAACTATGCCAATGAATGTAGTCAGCCCGTGGAAAATATTAACCTTTGCTAGAGGCTCCATTTTTATTTTTTTTTAAAGGAATCCTAATTTGAGAGTTAAAAAGTGTCAGAAACCAGAAACCGGTGTACATTCTCTCTGGTTTTATCGTAGGTTTATTTGACATGGCCTGTGCCAAACTGTGCTGAGGGCTGCCCAGGTTCCTGGATTAAAGACGGCTATTGCGACAAGGCTTGTAATAATTCAGCCTGTGATTGGGACGGTGGTGATTGCTCTGGTAAGGATGTGTTCAAATGTAATTTGCTTCAGTTTATGGAATTTTTTCATTCCTAATCATTAGTGAACATGGACAGTGAATTAGACGTTCTTCAGGTATTAAAACAATCCGTAATCCAGAGACTCTGGAGGTGATGACTAGTGTCTGTGTGATCCAGCTTTTCGTATTATCCATCGATGAGGGCATTTTCCCATGTTGGCCTGGCACTTGAAAATGCCTTATCTTATTATTGAAAATACGGAAATCAGGAATACCCTTAATCACGTAAGCTCGAGAGCAAGGACATCTGTAACTGGTTCTCACAGGAGCTCATGGCTGGTGGCTTTTAGCAGCAGATGGCTATACATAGGTCAGTGCGTGACTAAAGAGATGGCAAAAGAAATAAATGTAAAAAAAAAAAAAGAAAGAAAGAAATGTCTCATCTCTTCAGCATTTCTTCTCCCTTTCTTACATGCTTATATTTGGACTTGTTGGTAACAATAAGTTCTTTACTTTTATTTGTTGCCGTCAATTTATAAAGCATTTAAATTTATGAAACATTATCCATTATCCACCTTAATTTCTTAGTCACCTGAGAAAGAGAGAGTACATGCAGAGATGTTGTCATCCCCGTATTTCATATGAGGAAACAGATTTGGAAAAGTGTTGAGTACTGGAGGAAACAAAACTTCAAGTTGTGTTTCAGTCAGATCTATCAGATGCTCTTTTGAGAAATAGAAGCAGCTGCAGGGAGAACACACAGACATGCAGAGTGGATCTGTGCAGCCCAGAGAACTCAGCCACTACTAGAACGTGGACATTAGATAACGAGGTTAGCACCCATAGTCGGTCATGTTTCGGGCAGTTCTGACAGCCACAGTCTTTGGAATAACCTCTTCCTGTGTCCCTGTTCCTCCCTCCACGTCTACACGTGTCCCCTGGAGCAGTTTTGAAGTCTGTGCCTCTCGGTTGCACAGATAGTAAGTGCCCAGCCCACAGTCAAGTAATGCCCCCTTTTCAGTTCGTTTTCTTCTTAAGCTACACGAGATATCTTACTAAAGAATGAGGTGAATGCTTTCTGACTGAACCTTGGGCATCCATCTTGAAAACACTATTAAGAAATAAGGAACTATCTCTTTTTTAAGATTACAAGTGCAACAAGGTTCTGTTTTCCTCTTCCCTCTATAGGTAACAATGCAGGGAGTCGCTATGTTGCAGGAGGCGGAGGAACCGGGAGTATTGGAGTTGGACAGCCCTGGCAGTTTGGAGGAGGAATGAACAGTGTCTCTTACTGCAATCAAGGCTGTGCAAATTCCTGGCTCGCTGATAAGTTCTGTGACCAAGCCTGCAATGTCTTGTCCTGTGGGTTTGATGCTGGTGACTGTGGGCAAGGTATATTTATTGCCATAAAAACACAGAAGGATCAGGGGATAAAACTCCTTGATAAGTAGAGAGGGTAAAGTAATTATTCTCAGTGTATCCGTTTCCCAGCTTTGCATCCAAACTAGTTGTAAGTTAAAAGAGAAGGACACAGATCTTTAGAAAACAGTAGATACTAAGGCTACATCTTTTCCTTTATTGCTTGAGTCTGATTTTTCTTTTTACTAAGCTGATTGACCTTCGTAGAAAAATACATGATGATGGTTTAATTTGGAAATAACAAAAGACCAATCATTTATTAGATAAGGATGGTTTGAATACTATATCTTGTTGATAGCTTATTAATGGAGGTGGTTTTGGCAGAAAGTTGTATTTTTTCAAATGGACAAAAAGATGGAAGTTGACCATTGGAATTTGCTGTCAAGAATTGTGTGGTGTCTTGGTAGTGAGGCAGACTCAGCAAACATTCCATGTTGATAATTGTGGTGGCTTCAGATAGTAAAACGAGCCCTCCTCTGCCAGTAGCTCTTAGATTAGAATTTCTGATTACTTTGAAGTCCATTTAAAGGCATTCTTAGTAAAAACTCAGACTCTAAGAATTAAAGGAAAGGGAAGGGAAGTGCCTAATTTTTTTTAAGTCATGTTTGTGCTTTTTCCTCTAGATCATTTTCATGAATTATATAAAGTAACTCTTCTCGCAAACCAGACTCACTATGTTATTCCAAAAGGTGAGCACCTGCCTTATTTCAGCTTTGCAGAAATAGCCAAAAGGGGAATTGAAGGCGCTTACAGTGACAACCCAATAATTCGACATGCTTCTATTGCCAACAAGTGGAAAACCATCCACCTCATAATGCACAGTGGAATGAATGCGACTACAATACATTTTAATCTCACACTTCAAAATACAAACGACGAAGAATTCAAAATCCAGATAGCAGTAGAGGTTGACACAAGAGAGGAACCCAAACTGAATTCTACGACCCAGAGGTCTTACCAAACTTTGGTTAGCCCCATAACACTTCTTCCAGATGCGGAAATCCTATTTGAGGATGTTCCCGAAGAGAAACGCTTTCCAAAATTCAAGAGACATGATGTTAATACAACAGGGAGATTCCAAGAGGAGGTGAAAATTCCCTTGGTAAATATTTCACTCCTTCCAAAAGAGGCCCAGTTACGTCTCAGTAACCTGGATTTGCAATTGGAACGTGGAGACATCACTGTGAAAGGATACAACCTGTCCAAGTCAATCTTGCTGAAATCGTTTTTGATGAACTTACAGGACGCCGCAGTACAAATAAACCACGGTGAAAGAAATGATAGTTTGGAGGTCCCACTGGCAAAACAGGTTCACAAAAGCATGTTGCCAAACAGCTTAGGAGCATCTGAAAGGTTACAGAGGACAGCTTTTCCAGCGGTGACAATGAAAGTCACTGGCCACTACCAGCGTCAAAATCCACCCTCGGACTTGGAAACCAAAGCAAGCTTTAGATCTGAAACTCAGACCCAAAAAGTAGGCGGCGGAAGTGTGTGGAAAGAAAAACTCTCATCTCTGATGGTTCCACTGGAAACGCATGTGCCCAAAGAAAACAAAATCACAGGGGAAGAAGAGAAAAACAGAATGGAGGACAATCCTCAAAATCACATAGATCTTAATGAAGTGTTACCCGGAAGAAAACTGCAACATTACACAGACAGTTACCTGGGCTTTTTGCCGTGGGAGAAAAAAAAGTATTTCCAAGACCTTCTTGATGTAAGTGACATCCAGCCTTGTTCCTTCCCATGCTCAGGAAAAAATAACCTTGTTAAGTGATAATAATCTAATAGCAGCTACATTTGGTCCAACACTTTTCTGTGCCAACCACTGAACTACATGCTTTTCTTAGGTGGTTTCATTTATTGTCCCAATAACCCTAATAATAAAAATAGCTTATAGCAGTTTCTCCTAAGTATTGTTATCCCCATTTTACAGTTTAGAAAACGGTCTTGTTGTGAAAATGAGCAAGGGATTCCACCTGGGGCATAGCCTGAGTAAGCGGTAGAACAGGAATGGTATCTTTGCTTGCCATGCTGTGATTTCAAAAAAATGCTTTTGTGTGCACCCATGAGTCAGATCTGATATTTTCCCAGCTTTGCTGATGAAAAAAAACCAAGGTGAGAAGTTCCTTAGCTTCCCCGACATCACAACAGCTAGTCAGTGTGAGCCAAGTGTCAGAGTAGGAGAGCTTTCCCTCCCGAACCACGGCCTCCGCAGAGCTGCGGTGTCTGTACGTCTCCCGAGAGCCATCACTGCTAACAGCTGGGGAAGGCAAGATGCTTAGAACACAGTCGCTGCTAATGGTTATTCAAAGAGCAAGTCGGGAACACAGATTTGTGGGCGAATAATTGTAGCAATGTGACAGGTATCTCTGTTGAGGTGTGTGCAAGGAATCCAGAAGGAACATTCCTTATCTTTGCCTGGAGGTATTGGGAAAGACATCCTTGAAGAAGTACCCTGTGAGCCGGCTTTTGAAGGGTGGGTAGGAGTTAACAGACTCAGAAAACTCCTGTGGGATTGTGAACAAATCCCAGCCATGAGTGGCTGTCAGGCTGGGAGAAAGGAGGATGAAGAGGGGAACTATGTCTTACTCCTTTCATTGTCTTCAGGAAGTATCTTGTACCTGGCACAGTAGGCATTTATTAATTGTTGAATGAAGGAATGCAGAGTTTGTGCCTAGGTTTATTTTCACACTGTTTTTCCTTGTTTTAATTGCAAAAGTGCCATAAGCTGGTATTAGAAATTGCAAGCTATGTAACAAGAGATACAGTAAAAAGGGGAAAGGTCTCCCTCCTTCCTTCCTTATCTCCCCACTTGAGATAATCACGATTATAATTTGGTGGGTATTTTTCACTATTTTTCTATAGGTATGTAAACATATAAACCATATGGTTTCTGTTTTGCAACAGTGAAGTTACACTATACATATACTGCTCTGCAGTTGCCTTTTGGTTTGTGACATGTGGGCAAATTGCCCATGTGACTGCCATTGTTCTTTTTAACAGCTGCAGGCTAGTTCCAGTGTTTTGCAATTTCAAATAGTGTTGCAATAAATATTCTCATACACATATCTTACTCTTGAGGATGTTTTTATTTCTGTCGGTAGAATTGCTAGGTTAAAGGGTCTTGCGCATGGAAATTTCAATATGTCCTTCTGAAATGTTGTACCACTTCATGCTTCTACAAATAAGTATCCACGACTGGTTGTTTCGCCACAGGCTAACCAACACCAGTTATCATCAACCTCTTTACATTTTTATAGCTTGAGAAGTAACACTATTGCGTCCTTTGTAAAGTGTGTTCATATTCTTTGCCAATATTTGCCCATTCAGTCAGTTTTACCTCTTATAGGGTTCTTTACATTTTATAATACTAAGACAATTATATGGTGAAACCAGTTTGTATTTTAGTTCTTGTGTTCAAAAGTCAAGTACTTGCTGCTTTGAAATCACCAGTAGAAAAGCTTGATATGAAAACACTATCAAATTTATTTGTAAATAAATTTTCTAAATGTTGTATTGAATGGCTATGACATCTCCTGGTTAATGACTATTCTTTGGCGAATCCCCTTCATGCTACAGCTGTTGTACTCAGGCCAATGTTGGTGATACTTCACTGGAATCCAATTCAGTCCTGCTCTTAGTGTCCGTTAAGTGATGTGTGAGTGCTCATTTCATTTGCCCCTCATGGATCGTTAGTGACTAGTCATTACCACATTCTATAAATGGCACCTCTATCTCTTGTTAACCGAATATACTTGTGCATTAAACATAACGCTGTGGTGTGTGGAATTCTCTTTTCAGGAAGAAGAGTCATTGAAAATGCAATTGGCATACTTTACTGATAGCACACATACTGGGAGGCAACTGAAAGATACATTTGCAGATTCCCTCCGATATGTAAATAAAATTCTGAATAGCAAGTTTGGATTCACATCTCGGAAAGTCCCTGCACACATGCCTCACATGATCGACCGAATAGTTATGCAAGAACTGCAAGATATGTAAGTCTGGCTTGTGTTTGGGTTGCTTGCGTGTGCTTACAGCTAAGGCTGCTTGAAACTTACATCTTTGCCGTGCTAAATTTGTGGCTCTAATATTTGAGGAGTCATATGTTGAAGGTATTGTCTAAATAAGTGGGAAGGAAACAAATGCTAACTCCACAGATGTTAGGCACCGTGTATATTTTAAACATCCCGAGCTCATTGTGTGTTACATCTGTACAGGTTTCCTGAAGAATTTGACAAGACATCATTTCACAAAGTGCGCCATTCTGAGGATATGCAGTTTGCCTTCTCTTATTTTTATTACCTCATGAGTGCAGTTCAGCCATTGAATATATCTCAAGTTTTTGATGAAGTTGATACCGACCAATCTGGTGTCTTATCTGACAGAGAAATCCGAACACTGGCTACCAGAATTCACGACCTGCCTTTAAGTTTGCAGGTATTGCATTTTTCCCCCCTAAACTTTGTGACGTTTTAAATAAAACTTTTAATTGTGATACTTTCTTTTTCTCCCCCTGTATCTGTCAGTGTAAGTCAAGTAAAAGCAATTCTTAATATTTAATGAGGGTGTTCCCAACTAGTTCATTTTTAGTGCCAGAATTAAAACCAAATTTTGAGTTCGTATTTTATGAGATTACTTTTTTAGGCTTGCAGTGCGGATCGCTATTGTATTGTCTGGAGAAGAGCCAGACCATCCCTGAGTTTAAGACTCTCGTGACGAGTTCATTCAGGGGCTTCGGGAATGGCCGACTGGAGAGCCCAGCCAGGCCCGTGATGCTGCACAGGACCCCCTGTCATGGTCCCCTCTAGTCCCAGGAGTAGGAAGCTCACTATTGAGAGTGCCAAGATGCATCCAGCTGCAGGTCACCCTTCTGGTGATCCCCTGGACCATCTTGTGTAAAATGGTACCTCACAGTCCAGGATGTTCTACTTTGAGACGAAGATGCAATACCTGTATTTGTTTTGTCTTGTTCTGCTCTTTTTAGGGTATCTTTAGCACAAGAATCATATAGTCAAAGTCTCTTTGAAGATAGAGTTTATTAAACATTTTGGAGACTTTTACATAGTTTTTATTTTAAAACCACAATCATTACTTGTAACATACATAGGAGGTTTATCCTTTTATTTTTCTTTAAGGATTTAACGGGTCTGGAACACATGTTAATAAATTGCTCGAAAATGCTTCCTGCTAATATCACTCAACTAAGCAACATCCCAGCAACTCAGGAAGCATACTATGACCCCAATCTGGTAAGTGGAATGCGTTCTTTTATGAAAAACAGAAAGTGTTTCCTTATCGGGTGTTATTTACACCATTTCTGTATGGCACTTCAAAAACTAGAAGTGGGCTCTGTGTGTATATATAATTTTGGTGGAAAGTAGCACAGATAATCCAGAATAATTTATATCTTGTTTTGGAATATCTTTTCTCTTACCCAATGGATGTTAAGCTAATATTGAAATCAGTTGCTTACATTCTATAATTAGGCCTCCTATTCACTAAGGATGGCAGAAACTAGCTCTAAAGTAATCTCGTTGGCTTGGGAGAATAGTCCTGAGGTTAAACATTAACCAAGGAAGTACGAGTATTCGTCAACTGGAATACCATCTTTCATCAAAACTAAGCTGTTTTGATGCTGACACTTTCTTGATCTTCCCAGAAGGTGCTGTGGATGATTGACATACGTATATGTTGGAGTGCCACTTGGCTGAAATGATTGGAAGACTGTTAATTATAAAATGCTTCCCAGTTTCAGAGAAGTGATAATGTGAAAGAAAAATGTGTATTTAGAATTGATGGAACAAGGGTGTAATATAGCCATTAATTGATGCTTACAATTAATTTTTACTGCTATATGGAAAAATGTTTACAAAATAAAATTCGTTGGGGGAAAATAGGTAGTACCATATACACAGTATGATTTGAACTATGGAAAACTCCCAAATACCTTCACACACGCACACATGCACACACACACCCCAAAAAGTAACAGAGATGACAATAGATTAAATCATAAGTGCTTTTTAATTTCCTTTTTCACGCTGGTATTTTGCATATTTTCTCTAACGAATAGCTTTTACTTTCAGAATAAATCAGAATAAAATGTTATTTACAAATTTTTTCCACCTTGCCAATGATCAAGCCATATATAAATAATTTATAGTAAACTGCAGGTAAGACATTTATAAATGAATGTAGAAAAGAGTAACAAATCAATAAAAAATCTGGTTCCTGATTGAAGGAATCATTCATTTAGCATTCACAGTGCACGTCAGGGACTGTGTTCCTCTCTTCTGTTCTCAGAGAGCCCCAGGAAGGCTCACAAGGAGACACAATGTGATGAGTGGCAGCCGCTCGTGACAGAGGTTAGCACAGGAGCCATCAGAATACGTAGACAAACTATAAGTATCGTTGACCATGCACTGGTTGGTTTAGCATATGACATGGATTAGTATATAGATATGTGCCACTTAAAACTTTATTTACAAAAACAGGCAATTAGCTTGCGGGCCATAGTATACCAATTAGATTTTTAAAAACATTGTCTTGATTACTAAGTATTTTGATACCCTCTTAAATTTTGCACCTGAGGCAGATGCTTTGTTTGCCTTACCTGGTCCCTAGCCCTGATGTAATGTCTGTATTTTCTCACAGCCACCAGTCACTAAAAGTCTAGTAACCAACTGTAAACCGGTAACTGATAAAATCCACAAAGCATATAAGGACAAAAACAAATATAGGTAAGTAGACATGCAATTTCCTCTTTGTTTAGTTTAAGAATAATTATGACAAGAATCTCGTATTTTCATATAGTTTTACAATAGTTTATTAAGCATTCTTTTAAAATGTATTTGAGATTGTTTTCTTATGTGAGATTGAAACATTAAGTCATTCTGAGGATGTTGAGTCTGTTAAAGTTTTATAAAATGTATTTCTTATTGAAAGTTTGTTTTTCATATCCATGTAAATATTTACACTTTTTAAATGTTTGGTAATTAGGTTTGAAATCATGGGAGAAGAAGAAATTGCTTTTAAAATGATTCGTACCAATGTTTCTCATGTGGTTGGCCAGTTGGATGATATAAGAAAAAACCCCAGGTACTGGATTTTTAAATTAATTAATAAACTTTATTTTTTAGAGCGCCTTTAGGTTCACAACAAAATTGAGCAGAAAGTATAGAGAATTCCCATAACTTTAAAAATTATCTTTAATCATGCAAACATGCATGAAAAAAAAAAAGCAACAGAACTAAAGAGAACGGAGTGATTTATTTCTGTTTGGAGCAGATGGAAATGGCTAATGATGGAGGTAGTGTTTAGACTGAGAGATAAGAGTTGTGAGTTGAGATAGGGTCCACTCATGCACAGACTTCTATGAGTCAAGTGACGTGAGCTGTTCAGTGCCACTAAGGGGTGGGACTGCATCACAGGGGAGGTGAGGCCAGACAGCTGGGCCTCTCAGCATTTCTAAAATTAAATATTTTTTATCGGAGTCTTTGAAATGGTTTTGGAAGTCTTCAGTTTCACCTCATTTAAATTATGATTTTAATTATAAATACTCTGAGATGTAAAAGTTCTAGACATGTTCAAACCATGGTTTTTTTTTCTGAAAATCCCATTCTTGTTTGGGCGTAAGGGCAGAAATTGGAATTTTAAGAAAAATGAAACTATCTTGAATGCTTATTTAGTGTATTTAGTAATTCAGGAAGTACTTTATTTCCTACAAAATAATAAATGCATACTTCCCGTAAGCCAAGTAAACAGTAAGACACAATAATTAATAATCACCCAGCCTGTTGCTCCCTTTGCACATGCTGTTCCCTCTGCCTGGAATGCCCTGCTCTAATTTTTAAAAATAATTTTAACTTTAAGAATCAATTTCGGTATGTGCTTTTTGCCTCCCCCATTCTGTTGATATGCTTTCTCAGTCATTAGTGATCTGTAGTAATGCCATTTGAGAATGTGCAGTTCTTAGTTATACCTTCTCCTTTTATATCCTTATGCCTATTTGCAAGTTGTTGGATGAGTTGTTGAATTCATAGACCTCTGTGGTACTTCGGGAGATAGGATTTTACTAAAAAGACACAATGGTAAGCCAACCTTCACCTGCAGTGTCTGCCAGGCCCAGATACACCCTGTGACCCTGACCAAATTTTATCATTTTGAACCCTTTCTTGTTTTGTTTTACTTTTATGGGGGCTCATTTTAAGTCAGGAGTGGAAAAATCAGTCTTGACCTCTGAGGATAGGTTTATCCCCTTCACAAGGAGTTTGGGCTGGGCAGCACCCAGGCTTTGCGTTTCCCTCGGACCTCTTCATCGCTGCTGCCCTCCTGCTTGTGTTGGCTTCATCCTCAGGCTGGAGATGGGGCAGCCTCCGCTGTTCTAGATGTCCCTGCAGACGGAGCCATGTTCTGAGGCAGAAAGGGCTCGCCCTTTGCTGTGTGTCACGTGTTGTCCCCTCTTCCTACACCAGTCACTGTGAAGGGGAAGGATTCGCTCATACTAATTAGAAGCTGCCTCTGGGTTGGGTTGGGGGCTGCCCTCCATGCAAGTCAGCTCATGGGGGTAGAAATACCCAACAAAGTGTAGATTCTCTTTAGAAAGAGAGGGGAGTGTTTGCTTGGCACCCCGAAGTGTCTGCTTTAGCTACCCTGTATCCACACACACCCTTTGTCTCATACATATACTTTCTTTAATTTTTCCCAAATTTTGAAAAAATTTTCAAGATACAGAAAACAATTTTTTTAATTTTAAATAAATTTTTATTTAAAAAAGTACAATAAATCCCATAAATACTTAACCCAGGTTTTAAAATTATCAGCCTTTTGTCATCTTTGCTTGATCTTGCTTCATCTATTTACACATATACACACACATACAAAGGTTTTGCTTTTTATTTTTGTTTTTGCTGAACTATTTGAAAATTGGTTGCAGACATCCAGACACTTTACCCCTAATTTAGCATATGTCTTCTAAAACAGTCACACCACAAGACCTTTCACACATATCTAAGAACCTTAACATTGACTAAATAATGCCATCTAATAGATAGTCTGTCTTCAGATTTCCCCAGCGGTCTCCAGATGTTCTTTATAGCTGTTGTTTGTTTTTAATCCAGGATATAGTAAAGGCTCATGCATTGTACTTGCTTGACATATCTCTTTAGTATTTTTTTAATTTAAAGCAGTCCCCATGTTTAGAGAATAGCTAGGATAATGAACTTTCACATGCCCATTACTCATCTTCAATAAGCAATTTATGGTTGATCTGGTTTCATGTAAACACACCCACTCCTTCACCACTACCCAATTATTTCTGCATCAGTCTCAGACATTGTATCATTGTATGTAAAATTTTCAATATATTTCTCTATAAAGATTCTTAAAAAATAACCACAATACCATTTATTATTCCTTAATACGATAAACTGGTCAGTGTACACATTTCCCCAATTGTCTTTATATGTATTTCTTTCCTTTTATATGTTTTTAAGTTTGTAGGTTTGAAGTGGCATCAAGTAAATTCATTACAGTCTGTGGGTTTTCCTTCAATCTCGCTCTCCCTTTTTCACCATATAATTTTTTGTGTGTGTATATGAAGAAACCCAATTATATATTCTGTATATTTTCTACACTTTGGCCTTCTCTGATTGTATCCCAGTTGTTTAACATGTGCCTCTGTCCCTGTATTTCCTGTAAATTGGTAGCTGGATATGAGAGGTCTTTATTATTATAAATTAAAGTTTGGTGGGGTTTTTTGTTGTTTTTGGTTTGGGGTTTTTTTGTTGTTGTTGTTGCTGTTGTTTTAGCACGTGTACTTCAGAAGTGCTGTTATCTACCTACCATTTTTATGGGCCCTCAGTTTAGTGACTTTTGCCTTGAAGGAAACTTGAAACAGTAGGGAGGCACCTCTGTAAGATTACAGAGGAATGGAAAGCAATTCCTTTTTGCCAGAACTCTAGCATCTTACAGTTTGCTTGGAGACATATTAAGAAAGAGTCATCAGAGTCATAGACTCTATATAGCTTTGAGGCTATCCCAATATCTATGTGACTGCTCTTAGTAATAGTACTGTCAGTTCAGAGAACTGGTTTTAGGTACTTACTCATTTTTCCCCTGGTTGCTAACAGAACGCTCCAGTCAGTTAACTACATTTATTAAACACTTACTTTGGAGCATGCCAACTGGAAATCATTCATTTATTTCCACAGCTAGAAGGTGCTTTCAAGATTATCTTTCCTAGCGCTGCGTTACAGGTGAGAACTATCCAAAGAAAAATTGACAGAACATTACTCCCCCAGAGAATCGTATCAGTACATGTAACACCTTGGCACATAAACCATTTAAATATATTTGGAATCTATATTTCTTGTTTTGTTAAGTCAGGATCATCCTTATGCTAACCAGTAACCCCGGGTCTCTGTTATTTCCAGGAAGTTTGTTTGCCTGAATGACAATATTGACCACAATCATAAAGATGCCCAGACAGTGAAAGCTGTTCTCAGGGACTTCTATGAATCCATGTTCCCTATACCATCCCAGTTTGAGCTGCCAAGAGAGTATAGAAACCGTTTCCTTCATATGCATGAGCTGCAGGAATGGTAAGTGCTCGTGGTTCATATACATGTGTATTTTTTTTAGAGTGATGCAGTTTTTTAAATGTGTTATTTGCTCTATAATTTCTTTGCAAAATACACTTATAGTTTTTATGGAGCATAAGAATTGAAATGTACTTTCTACTGAGCTCACTGGCCGAGCACATCTGCTGAGCCTTATTCATTGTCGTTACTTCCATCAGAGTAGCCAGCCACCCTGTTTCTTGAGCACCTGCTATATGGCAGACACTGTACTGGGCAGTATGTTTAGTCTTTACAATGAAGGGCACTGTCATTGCCATGTTACAGATGAGAACATGGTAGTAGAAGCTGAAGGATTTGCTCAAGGTGAGGTATTAGTAGCTGATAAGTGGCAACTCCTGCCTAATTCCCCCCCTCCTTCCCCCTGAGAATATAGTGGTATGACTCCCCTACCTATGGCTCCGTGGGTGTTCCTTTTTGGCCTCACCATGTCCTGCGTTCTTATGTGGGGAGCGGGAGCTGAGACCCCTCCTGCCGCCCCGCACGACAAATGGGCAGCGAGCAGGGTCCCCCGCATGACACATGGCACAACGAGCAGGGTATGGTGCCGGCCAAAGCTCTCCAAAGGGCGGTGGAGCAGTTTGTACATATGAACACTCAGTCTCAGGAAGACCAGGAGCAGCTGCCGGAGAACTGGACCCCCGTGGAGGGGTGGGAAGACGTGGATGGTTCCCCAACCAGCATAGGCCAGAGAAAGTGAAGGTCGTTGCAGCCCTGTGGGCTGGGAAATCCTTGCTGAGGCCCTCACCCCCAGGTTGGGGAGGACTTGGAGCCCTTGCCCTGCGGAGCGGGCACATATTGTAGAGTCGGCGCACAGCCCTGGTGAATGATTGTGGACTATGAGGAATTGCTTTCCATCCCTGATTTGATGGACCACTTGACTGTTTGCTTGGGAACGTACCACCATAGTGGAGCCTGGTGGATGTTTGCTTTTGTGTCTCAAGTGGCCGCCGTTGAGAATATGTGAGAGCCCTGGCTGAGTCCAGGAAGTCTGTCTGTGCCCAGAGAGAGGGGCAGTGCCCTGAGAGGCCCTGGTTGTGTCCAGGGTGCCTGGCTGTGCCCAGAAAGACCGGTGGTATCCTGAGAAACCCTGGCTGTGCCCAGGAAGATTGGTGGTAGCCTGAGAGGCCCTGGCTGTGTCCAGGAAGTCTGGCTCTGCCCAGAAAGAGTGGTGGTACCCTTAGAAACCTAGGCTGTGCCCAGAGAGAGTGGCAGTGCCCTGAAAGGCCTGGCTGTGCCATGGGAGACTGGTGGTACCCTAAGAAGTCCAGGAAGTCAGGCCATGCCCAGAAGGACTGGTGGTGCCCTGAGAAACCCTGGCTGTGCCCAGAGAGCCTAGCTGTGTCCAGGATATTGTATCTACCTCCAGGCTCCTCGCCTGGAGGCTCCTCGGGTTAAGTATTTATGGGATTTATTGTACTTTCTAAAATAAAAATTTATTTAAAATTTAAAAAATTGTTTTCTGTATCTTGAAAATTTTTTCAAAATTTGGGAAAAATTAAAGAAAGTATATGTACTTTCTTCCTCGCACAGGGCCCCTCGCGGAAGGTGCTTGTCACGTAGATTGTGAGGTGAGACACTGTAGGGGTGGAGTGTGGGGACAGAGCCAGGAGTGCAGTTTCCAGGCTCTCGGCTTCACATAGAAAGGTGCTGGCTCAGGTAGTAAATAGCCATCAACTGTGATTGGATGGCTGTGGCTAGTTGGCCGTCAGCTGTAACCAGTGAGCCATTGGCCACTAATATAACTGCTGTGGCTACGCTAGCAGCAAATGGGGCCCTAGCAAGAAGATGGTGGCTGACCTGGCAAGCGCGGATTGCAGAGAGGAGGATGCCGCCAGCGAGACTATAGTGGTGTGACTCCCCCATCTATGGCTCCATGGGTGTTCCTTTTTGGCCTCACCATATCCTGCGTTCTTAAGTGGGGAGCGGGAGCAGAGACCCCGCAGGCCGCCCTGTAGGACAAATGGCACAGCAAACAAGGTCCCCCGCACGACACACTTTTAGAGCAGGAACTTCATTTAATTCATCTCTGTATACACAGGAAGTATTGAGTGACTGAGGGAATAAATGAATATGAATGACTAAATAAAAATGATTGAAAGAGTGCTTTTGTTTAAATGCTAGAAGTAGTTTTCTTTTGAAGTCTTCTCCTCTGCCTGAATAACTTTACTAATTCAAATATAATGAAAAAGCAAACTCATGTGAGAAACGTATATTATGTTAACATTTTAGGATTGCCTCCAGTGTTTCTGTGTTTCATGTTGTTTTTGCTAAATAAATAACTCAAGCTAATACAGTGAAACCATGCACAGAGCTACATAATTGTTTCTTTTCTCTCTGAACAGGAGAGCATATAGAGACAAATTGAAGTTTTGGACTCATTGTGTACTAGCAACATTGATTATGTTTACTATATTCTCATTTTTTGCTGAACAGGTAAGTTTTATATATTTTATATAGGGATCAAACAGTATTTCTTGGTATATTAGTATCTGATTCTTTTAGAAAATAATATAAATTCACGAGAAAGTTTTTTTTGTTTGTTTTTCTATTGGGGAATTTTGGGGAACAGTGTATTTTTCCAGGACCCATCAGCTCCATGTCAAGTCATTGTTTTCAATCTAGTTGTGTGTGTGTGGGGGAGGGGTGCATCTCACTGGCCCATGTGGGAATAGAACCGACAACCTATGTGTTATGAGTACTGCACTCCAACTACTAAGCCAACCAGCCTCCCACTGACAGCTTAGCTCCAAACTCAAGCCATTGTTTCTTACTGGCCCATGTGGGAACTGAACCGGTGACTTTGGTGTTACGAGCACCTCACTCTAACCACTGACCCAACCGGCTGCCCACAAGAAAGTTTTAATTTCTTCTATTGGCTTACAGCTCATATGTCAATATGTCAAATATATTTCATAATATTTAGGCATCAAACATAATAATCTTTTATTCATTTATCTTCTAGATCCATTACCAGTATTCTTTTTACCTGGAACTCAATAGATTAACTTGCAGAGTTCAAGCTAAAACTGAAAAGCTCTAATATTTTTAACTCAAAACCACCTAGAATCCTCATCTGATACTATTTTTTTAGGGTTTTCCAATTCTTTTTCTTTAACCTTTCCAAAAGTGATCGTAGTATCTTCTCTTCAGACTTCCCACGTTCTGTAGATGGTGCCCCTCGTACTCACTTACATGTTCCCCACTAACATTTCCTTTGAATTGCTGAGAGCTCTCCAGGCAGGCACACACACAGCCTCCTTCAGCTCCGTCAGGTGAGGGTCCAGAAGTAGGAGGGAGATTTGTGAGATGAAAACAAAAGGACAAGAGCATCCTTAGTAGGCCGCAGGTATGAAATGCTCTGAAGAAAAAGGAATGAGGAAGGAAGGGAACAGTGTCTGGGCTGACCTGACTGGTGCAGGGCAAGCGGACCTCACCTCAAGCCTCCTTCCTAGGTGCCTGCTGAGTGGAACTGTTCTAGCTGTCACTCACGGGAATTTACTTCAAGAAGGAAAAGGAGGTCAAAGTACCAAGAGCTTTAGGATAAACAGCTCCTGGGCTTCCTGCCACAGATGGAAGGAAATTCGAGAAATGGAAAATTGGGCAGGCAAATAGGACTGCGATTTAACCTTCATCTACTTCCCCGGGGAATATAATCTTGTTCTTGATATTTGTTGCTATTGTTCCTGGCAGGTAAAAAATCTTAGGAAAAAAAGAAATCTTAAAAAGACTATATCTGCTTTTAGAGCAGAAGAGCAGGGAGGAACCTGTGAGTCTGCTGCTTGCTGGCCTGCGATGGGGAAGGAGAGGGACCCTGGCTGAAGGGAGCAGCTGGTCGCAGTGGAAGGGAACAGCAGGGTCAGGCTTTCACCTGCTGTCTATACCGGCAGAGAACAGAGGACCAGAGAGGCAGGAGGAGGGAGGAAGGAAGAGAGGAGTAAATCCCCTCTCCTCTCTGACACCTGCTCTTTACTTACTTGAATCAAATTCCTTAACCTCTGCCATGCTCACAAACAAACCAGCCAGTGCTGCCTCTTCCTCTGCCCCAGAATTCCAGCTCATCATTCAAACCATGGGGGTTTATGCTTTGGCAAAGCCCCACTTCCACCTCAAGATGGATGAGTAGACAGTAGGATCCCAAGTTAAAATCATAAAAGTCATGTTTATTTTTCTCATCGAAACTTTATTACAATGATGGTCAGATTTTCTGTTTCACATGTCTTATGGATTAACTGTTTCTCTGAGAAAGAAATATTTATCCAGGTTCTAAACTAGTAAATTACAAATGAACTTTTTGCCTTACAACTCATTCATAAATTGAGTATTACTTATATTTTCAAATGATTGTTGCTATGTTTAAGTATAGGGAGAAAACGATAATAGTATTTTAATGTAGGTTTTTTACTTCTTTTTTTTTTAAGAATTCTATCTTATATGTGTAGTCATTTTCAAACTTGGAGACAACATCTTAATGGCTAAACAGAGCCAGTCTCCTTCAATAGAAAATGACTTGACAAACAGACATCTTGAATATAAATGTGCTTGGTAATTGCTCTGTGAAATCTGTAGTTACAGGTCTTTAAAAGTGCAGCTTGGGCCAAAATACTTTAAATTCTTGTGGGTTTAAATATCTTGTGGGCACATATCTCTAGGTATATTGACCCTACAAAGCCAAACAAAAGTAGTGGTTGATTTTGTTTTGGGGAGGAATCATGGAGATTGTTTGCTGTCTGTTTTTGATGTATAAGACTGGCAATGATTAAGGTCATATGACTCAGAAAATTTAAAGTTTGTCAACATGGAAATTAAAATTTATTTTTGTCTTTCATTTAGTTAATTGCACTTAAGCGGAAGATATTTCCCAGAAGGAGGATACAGAAAGAAGCAAGTCCTGATCGAATCAGGGTATAGGAGATCTTCATTTGAAAATCATCTACCTCAGCATTCACTGAGCATTTTAAAGCTTGACATCACAGAGTTGTCTTTCTGATGTGATGTTTAGCCAGCTTGTCCTGAAGAAGGAAAAACATCCAGTTTAATGCTTGATCTGTGGCGTGAATATAGCCTACTGACCAGGAATTATTTAACCAACACACTGAAAACTTGTGTGTTGTGAAGCTCTGAACTGGTTTTACTTTTAAAGCATTTGCTTGTGGACCTGTCATTCTTTTAATGAAAAGGCTCACTGACGACACTGCTGCTAAGTTCCCATGGCAACCATTGCCAACTAACTTCAATATGAGCAGCCTAGGCAGCCATTGCTAAGAGTCCCCAGTCTTTGCAATCCAAACCCTTTTGCTGTGGTTTTACATTTTTGGTCTTTTGTTTTTCTTTTTTCCATTTCCCATTTTTAAAATAAGTAGCTACTAAGTTAATGAGTTGTTCTTCTGAAAATAACGAATTGGGATGTCTAAACATGTTTTTATAGATTTAAATAATGCAGCAATATCCCCTCTATTGGCAATATCTAAATTATGGATTTTATAAACATTTAAGACTGTAAATGGTCTTAAGTGACTTAAATTACTGACAAACTCAATGACTGACATTTGAAATATTTTGTCCTTTTTCACCTCGGTCCCTAAATATACTGTGATTTCATATGGAGGCCTAATTACAAAGGGCTAGAGTTAAGTAGCAGAGCTACTTTCCAGATGTAATTATGTTTGGGAAATACACATATTCTAACAGAAGTGCCTCATTTTAGAAATGAGTACTGCTGATGGTATTGGCCCATTACAGTGTTGTCTTTTTTAATATTCATCGGTATATTCCAATTGGTTTTATATAGTGCAGGGGTCAGCTAACCTGTTCTGTGAAAAGTCACATAGTAAATATTTGCAGGTCACATGTGTCTGTTGCATTTTCTTCCTTGTTTAGTTTAAAAAAATTGTTTTTAACCTTTGAAGATGTCAAGACCATGTTTAACTTCCAGGCCATTGTTTGCTGACTATTGGGATAGAGAAGTAGTGTTTTTATGTATGGGTAAGTCCTGACGTGCAGCCATATTTTATTTATATAATCATTATACAGTGGATTTCCAGAGACCAGAGTCTATGAGTCCTTTTTGAACTCTGACAGGTTTTAGATCATGATCTGAACAGTATTCTTTCAAAATGGTACACATATTTTGTAAAAAGAACTTGTAATGTAAATACTGTGTTTGTGCTGTAAGAGTTATGTATTTCAAACACTGAAGTCTCATAACAACTTACATTTTGTCTGATGCTTTGATTTTTAAATCTCTGAGGAGTGAGTTTATTGTTATCCAGAGTCAATAATCACTTAAGTACTTATACAGTGTGTTAGGGTCTATACTGAACACTACTGGAAATAAATGGAAAGTAGTGTAAGGACACAGTAGTATTATAACATACTGGAGAATGTCATTTTATAGGGGGAAAATAAGTTCTAAATGGGATTGATCATTGAAATTTAGGGGGTATCTGGGTATCATTTATTTAAAAGTAAAGAATTTATTCTAGAAAGGTTATAGAGAAATAAATGTTTGGGTGTGATGGAGATTTCTGTGTTTAGAAGAATATAGTTCTGTCTAATTAGGACTTTTTAGATAATGGGATAGATAATATACATCATAGAATATTCATAGAATCATTCTTCTAATTCTGTTAGAGCCATTAGCACAGAGGAACCTCAGAGGTTGATGAGTAGTCAAATGACTTCAAAAATTTTAAAGCCTCAGAACCATTAATTCAAATGAAATTCTATAGAAGGCCAGTTTATAATACAGAAGAAGGAAAGCTGCTCATCCTGCTTGACCCCAAGGTGGTGCCTCCAAACTCCCATGCCTCCCCGGCAGTTTCAGAATGACTACCTGGACCACACCCTGCATTTTGTCATCGAGAACACCAAGGTCAGGAAGATTACATGACTGTTCCAAATTCTGACAGCCAGTTAGAGGCAGAGGTGTGTTGGAGCGAGGTTGTCTGTCTCTTTTCCCATCCCCACCAGGCCATGTTGACTCCCCATGACATACTAGCATGAGCAGGTGAATCACACACTCTCTGCAGATTTCTGGAGTTCAAGTCCCGGATCCTGGTGTTTTGCTACGATTCAGTTTTCTGAAATGGTGATGATTAACGGAAATGGCATGTGAGGTAGACAGTTAAGTTTGTGAACTTGTTGCAACGATGTTGCTAACCTTTTCTGATATCAGAGGGATTATTCATTATGAATTTGTACCAACTGGACAAACAGTTAACCAAGTTTACTATTTGGAAGTGCTGAAAAGGCTGCGTGAAAAAGTTAGACGACCTGAACTTCTCACCAATAATTCTTGGCTCTTGCATCACAACACTGCACCAGTGCATACGGCACTGTCTGTGAGGGAGTTTTTAGCCAGTAAACAAATAACCGTATTGGAACACCTTCCCTACTCACCTGATCTGGCCCCCAGTGACTTCTTTCTTTACCCAAAGGTAAAGGAAATATTGAAAGGGTAATAACGAACGACAGCTCTGATGGCCTTTCCAGAAAAAGAGTTCCAAAATTGCTTTGAAGTGTGGACTAGGCACTGGCATCGGTGCATATCTTCCCAAGGGGAGTACTTCGAACGTGACCATAGTGATATTGAGCAATCAGGTATGTAGCATGTTTTCTAGGATGAGTTTGCGAGCTTAATTGTCTGACCTCATAGGCAATGCACCCAACACAGTAGTCCTGCCTGGTAAATATCAGTGGTGATGATGGTAGTGGTGAAAGTTTGTGTAAAGGATTGTTATCCAGGCCAGAAGTGAGAATTTTAGTGTAGTCATTAAAATGAAATGATTTTTTAATTAAATTTTTTTTTTCTTTTGCCCACTTTCTTTTTCAAAAGTGTTTGTTTTTAAGATTATTTCTACATATACTGCAAAGTATACAAACAATGACTAACAGATCAAGGACCTAAATGGAAAGTGTAATAATAATTCCAGTCAAAACATTTAAGGAAGAAACAGCACCATCCCCACAAAAATTCCTCCAGTGTATAGAAAAGAGAAGCAAAACACCATCTAACTCATTCCTTGAGGTCAGTACAATCCCACACCAAATCTTGGCTCAGTTACCATGAGAAAGGAAAACTAAAGGCCATCTACCTCATGAATCCCAAACAAAACCGTAGGAAGTCAAATTCACTGATTCTCCAAAGGAGCAACCCTTTATGATCAAGTTGAGTCCACTCTAGGAATGCAAGGTTGGCTCAATACTTGAAAAATCAATGCAATTCAGATCAGCAGGACTGAAAAGAAATTGCATGATAATCTTAATGGACCTTTCTTTAAGAAAAATGATTATGAAAATTCTACGAGTAGAGAGTCTAGCACAATGACTTTTCCCATCTGTTCAACAGTTAAAAATATTTTGCCATACTTGTTTGCTTTATTAATTTATTTAGTTATGTAGTTACTTAGTTATTTGTTGGTATATTTTAAAGTCAATCCCAGACTTCATGGAGATAGGAATACAGGGCCTTCCTTCTTTGTTAAGAGGAGGTGAAGGGGCGTCCTGTCAGTCTTGATTTCGCCTCTCCACTGGCCTTAATAATGCTACATCTTTTTTTTTCTTTTTAATTTATTTTTTAAATTTATTGGGGAGACAATTGTTAGTAAAATTACATAGATTTCAGGTGTACAATTCTGTATTACATCATCTATAAATCCCATTGTGTGTTCACCACCCAGAGTCAGTTCTCCTTCCATCACCATATATTTGAAAATAACACTACATCTTACTGAGCATATTCTATGTGCTAAATGCTGTATGTTCAAAATCTTTTCATCCTTATCACATCCCCATTTTACTATTGGGGCCTAACTAGTTTAACTGCCTTGCCCAAGGTCTAACTGTTAAGTGGCAGTATCAGCTTTTGACCTTATGCACTCCAAAATTCACTCTTAGCCATTAAGATACACTTGGATTGTATCTTAAGGAGCCAAATCTAACAACCTGCTTAAGGAAAAAAAAACAAAGAAGGGGGCTGGAGACAGATATCCTACTAGGACTCACATTCAACAAGGCCCATCCCTGCCTCTTTCTGCATGTCAGCTTTTCTCCCCATCGTGGGGTCATAACAGCTCCTGATTCACGGAGAAGCAGGAAGCATTCTCTCTGGCTTCCATATAGAAAATCCTGAAGGAGGTAAGTTATTTTGATTGGTTTAGTCTGAGTTTTGTGGAGAAGGGAATGGAGACTTTTAGCAAAAGAAAGAGGGGAGGGATGCTGGGCTGAACAAATGCACTCTAGCTTCACAGAATAAAGATTGGGTGCATGTGGAAGACCAGATTTCTGGATTAATTACTCAAGTTGAAGGTAAACTGCCATACTTGTAAGCAATTGGAAAAATCAAATCTGTTGATTAGAATACAGTGAACCTTAAATATTTTTCATTATTGAAAGAATTCAAAGAAATGTGTGCAAGGGCTGGCCCGGTGGCTCAGGCGGTTAGAGCTCCATGATCCTTACTCCAAAGGCTGCCGGTTCGATTCCCACATGGACCAGTTTGCTCTCAACCACAAGGTTGCCGGTTCAATTCCTCGAGTCCCGCAAGGGATGGTGGGCAGCGCCCCCTGCAACTAAGATTGAACACGGCACCTTGAACTGAGCTGCCGCTGAGTTCCCGGATCTCAGTTGGCTGGAGCGCATCCTCTCAACCACAAGGTTGCCGGTTCGACTCCCGCAAGAGATGGTGGGCTGTGCCCCCTGCAACTAGAAAATGGCAACTGGACCTGGAGCTGAGCTGCGCCCTCCACAACTAAGACTGAAAGGATAACAACTTGAAGCTGAACTGCACCCTCCACAACTAAGATTGAAAGGACAACAACTTGACTTGGACAAAAAAGTCCTGGAAGTACACACTGTTCCCCAATAAAGTCTTGTACCCCTTCCCCAATAAAAAAAAAAAAAATCTAAAAAAAAAAATGTGTGCAAAGCATCAGTATAGTAGTACCTGCCACATGATAAATACTTGATAAATGGTTCACAATTATGGTTACTATGGTTCATAATTGGTCCCAAGTTATCTATCTGATCTTCCTGCTTTTCCTCCCATGCCAGTCTCACTCATGGGCACACACTGTGCCAGCCACATTGAATTTTCTAAAACACACTATGCATTTTTATGCCTCTATATACCCTTGCAGATGCTTTTATTATTGTATGACCTGCCTTTTCCTTCTGTGTCTATCTTTTAACTCCTACTCATAACTCAAAGTCCATCAGCAATTGTTCATCTACTGAGTTTTCTAAGAGACTGCCTATATCACCTTGAATTATTTGAGACAATGAGTAAGGAAATAAGGGATGAAATATTTAGGCTTTCAAATGACCTTGACAAAGTTCTACACAACTGATTACTAAAGAAAATGAATAGTTTTGCCAGGAATTTAGGTAATTAGAGTAAATGGGTGATGATATATATGGAGGAGTGTTAACAATGTGGTCTTCTAAGAATTAGCAGAGACTTGAACTAGGCAGTCTGAAAGAATGATCAAAGTCAATAAAATCCTGAAGTCTTTGCCAAATCTTAGATAAAAGGGGTGAAATATATGATAAAAAAAAATGCAGAGCTGGTTAGTAAACTAAGGCAGGTACAGAAGTCAAAAAATACTATTTCTGAATTACTTGGGGGAAAATACATATATGCACAGAAAAAAGAATGAAAGGTAATAATACTGCAAATATAAAATTGTGTATTATCTCTTGGTAATGAGATTATGAGTGAATTTCATTTTCTTCATAAAATATCTTCTAAAAATTGCTTTACAATGAATATTTATTACTTTCATAATGAACAATTTAACAGTAAATGTTAGGTAAAATTTTTTTCCATTTTTTTGTTTAATCTGTATACATACAGTGATATGAAACTTCTTCCACATTTTTTTTAAAGATTTTTATTAAAATATAGCTAACATACAATATAATATTAGCTTCAGGTGTACACCATAGTTATTCAACATTTATATACCTAAAGAAATGATCACCATGATAAGTCCAGCAACCATCTGACACCGTACCACGCTATCACAATATTATTGACTATATTTCCTATGCTGTATATTACATCCCTGAGACTTACTTGTTTTATACCTGGAAAGTTAAACCTCTTATTCCCCTTCATTTTTCTCCCCTTTTTTAAATTTTGAATTACAGTTGACATTCAATATTATTTTACATCAATTTCAGGTGTACAGCATGGTGGTTATACATTTATATAATTTAAGAAGTAATCCCCCTGACTAGTACCCATTTGCTGGCACTATATATAGTTATTACCATATCATTGACTATATTCCCTATGCTTTACATCCCCATGACTACTTTATAACTACCAATTTGTATTTCTCAATCCCTTAACCTGTTTTCACCCCACCTCTCAACCCCCCTCTCATGGTAGGTAATATTTTAATGACCCAGATTAAATTTTTAGTGGAAAGTAGAATGTTTTTTATTAGCCAACCCCAGGAAAGCTAACTTTGGTTCCATTTTAAGAAACTTCATGTGATGAAATAATCATTCTAATTATTATGTTTTTATTTAGCTGGCTAAGGATAAAAATTTGAAACCTGAACATGGATGAGTTCTCTATTGGAACTAGAAAAGTCAAAAGATGACAGAACCCAATCTTGATTATTCAGATAATTCATTCCTATCTGTTGTTCCTAATTTCCTTCCTGTTTTTTACATTTTTAAAGTTCTCTAACATTTGAGAAAGTAAGGCAATGGCATTAGTAAGTCACCAGATGGAGACGTTGAGCTATCTTTGTTAAAGTGACAAATCAAGTTAGTACCAAAGTTTAGGCAGTATGAGAATAACGTGGAGAGTTTATTTAAAACTCAGACTCCCAGTCCCAAATTAACTTACAATGTTAATTTGGTAGGCCTTGGATGGGGCCTGGGAATCCTCATTTTAACACCACCTCCTCACGTCATAATCTGCAATGATCTTGATACAGGCTGGTCCATGAACCACACTTTGAGAAACTCTGATATTTGAAATAATGTGTATACAAAAACATTTAGAGTTAAGTGTACAAATTGAGGGGGGGGAAAGTAAAACCACTTTTAATTCTTAGGAACGCCAATATCTAAGGGTCCATTGAAGGAGGAAGAGCTAGCAAAGATACTGATAAGTATCTTTGATAAGAATGATAAGAGATAACATATAGAAGCCAAAGGAAGACAGAATGAGGGAGGAAAAATGGGTGGTCAACAGTTTTGACTGTTGCTGAGTCAAGTGGGATGAGGACCAGAGATTGTACATTTGATTTAGCAACATGGAGGTCAGTGGTCACTTTAGAGTGAGCACAATTTTGAATAAGTGAGGGGGTCCAAAGTTGTTTTAGAGTGGTTTAAAGAGTATATGGGAGGAAAGGAAATTGAAGCAACAAGCTGAGATAATTCTTTCTAGAAGTTTGACTGCTAAGAGGAAGATAGAGGAACAGTAGCTTGTTTGGAAATAAAGCCCAGCAACTTTTATAGTTGTGAGAGATTTCAGTATTTGTATATGTTAATAGGAAGGATAGAGCAGAGAAAGAGAAAATGGATAATGTAAGATTCTTGGAAGATAAGAAGGCATGGAATTCAGAAAAGAGGAGGGACAAGTTTTCTGTCTAAGAGAAGGAAAGGATGGATACAGACGCAGGCAGTTTGTAGGTTTGATGGCAGAAGATTTGGTGGTTTCAGTCTGAACTACTTCCTCAGAAAAAATAAGAAAAGGGTCAAATACTAAGCATGAAGAGAGGTTGGCAGGGTTGAAGGTTGAGTAGGGTAAAACAGGCTTAAAATGGTAACTGGGGAGAATGTGTAGGCCAAAAGGAAATGGGAGAATGTGGGGCAATGTTGAGGGCCCAATTGAGGCTGGAACTCATAAATTTAAAGTGCTACAAATTTGTTCTACTGGGTATATTTCTCCAGAGGCACCAGAGCAGGGTGGGCATAGAGAAAGATAGTTAGGTGTTTGCAGAAATAACATTTTGCCAGGTAAGTACAGTGAAAGCATAGGGTATTTGCAAAAGACTGACTGAAATTATGGAATTTGAATCTAAGACAAGAGGTGGGGGCTCATGTAGAAAGGAAAAGTAAGAAGGTAGTGGATTGGAAGTTTTGAAGAGACTGGCAAATGGTTATCGTGGCAACAGATGAGACTAAGTGAGCCGGAAAGGTAGGAGGTACTGGTTTGAGGGTAGGATGTCTGAAAGTAGAATTTTGAAAGTGGAGCAGCTTTAGCTGTGGCCATAGAAACTGAGGGACTTTGAATGGAGTGCAGGTGCAACTCATTTTAGATGAGGACATTAAGGAACTGAGGCCAGGAGTCCGGGTGAGAAGATTGTGGCAGATGCCATAGTGTTTGGTGAATGAACTGGGGAGGCCAAGAGGTAGATAACAAGACTGCTGCTTGGGACATCTGCCTATGGGATTAACTTTCCAAATTATGCTTAGATTCTTTCTAACTGTGATTGCAAAAATATCAACTAGTTATGTATAATCTTGTCCCTTTTAAACCTAAAGAGGTTCCTTTGTTTTGGTGAATGGAATTATAGGAGAGATGCAACAGAAGCATGAGAAAGTTTTGTTTACAGAATAAAGTGATATGCATAGAGTGACCCAAAAGGAAAGATCCAGGGCAATATGAAGAAGGAAAACTAGAGAAGAGGTGTAGTGGAGAGGCAAGTAGGGGAGGTAGTGGGAGAGAACTGGCAGCTGCCATTAAGGTCTCCTTTGGGGACTTGGAGGGAAAGTCCTTTGGGGATTTTGGGGCCTTAAAGGGATATTTAGGAAGTTGAGAACAAACATAAGTTTGATGTGCAAAGTGTCACCTTCCTATATTTTTAATAAAATCATTTCCCAATTTCAGGCAGAATTTTATGGGACAACATGTGAGGGACTGGCTTTAAGATTGTAAGAGCAGTGACTATCACAGTATTCTTCTAAACCAGTCTATGTAAGCAGTTTTTCTGTTGATTAAATTGCTGTTGGTTTCTTGGTTCTTTTTTGAAAAATACTTCCTTAAAGACTCAGAATGCCTTGTAATATTTTATATATTCTAACTCTTATATTGTTATATTTTCCATCCCAAAATCCACATATATTTATAAAATATTAATTCTAATTTTCATGATTAAAACTTATTTTTTGTTACTAAATGTGCCTGGCACGGTAGGCATTCATATGTTTAATATTCAGGAAATAGTATACCGATGACTCAACAGACAAATTATTAGAAGTAATTAAAAGTGTTTAGCAACATGCTGGATATAAGAATAAGATCAATATCAGAAATCAATTAGATTTTTATATACCAGCAACAAGTAGATCAAAATACCCATAAAATATTTATAAATAAATTTAATAAAAGTACAAACACTGCATAGAGAAAAAAAATAACTTTATTAAATGATATTAAAGAAGTTCTAATAAATGGAAAATATACTACATTCAAGAATAGGAAGACTCAATTCTCTCCAAATTGACTTATAGATTCAGTGAAAATTCCAGTCAAAATCCAGAAGGCTTTTTTTTTATTGAACTTAAAAAACTGATTCTAAAATTTACTTGAACAGCAAAAGCTCAAGAACACATAGTATACTCCTGAATAAAGAAATAAGGTGTGAGACTTGCTCTATCAAAGCTTTAATAAAGCTGGAATGGTGAAAACTAATTTTGGCACAGGGATAGGCAAACTGACCAGTGGAACAGGCTAGAGAAACAGACTCAAAAACATACAGAAACTTGACATATGACATATGTTGTAGAAAAACCATGCACTATTCAATAAAATGGTTTCCTCATGGGGAAAGTATAATTGAATCCTTCTTCATACCATAGCATAGAAATTCAATTCTAGATAAACAAAAACTTAAACATGAAAAATAAAACCTTCAAACCTTTATATTTTTATGACTTCAGGATAAAGATACATAATCTTTGAAAAGATACCAAAAAAGTCATAAAGATTAATATCCAGCGTATAAAAAGACCTATAAATCAATAAGAATCACATGCTACCCAATTGAAAAGTGAGCAAAAAACCCAAATAGATATTTTAATGAAAATGACATGCAAATCGCCAATAAGCCTAGCAAGATCTTAATCTCATGAGTGATTAGAGTAATATAAAAGAAGACCCCAAAGATATTTTACACCTACTAGAATGGCAAAATTAAGAAATCTGACTATCCCAAGTAATGATGAACTATATTGAACAATGGGGACTCACTTTGTTGGTGGGAATATAAATTGTCTAACCTATGACCTAGCAACTTCACACCTAGATACTCTGTAAGAACTGTGGCACATATGCATGAGATTAGAATGTTCATAATAGCATTGTTTATATAGACTACAATGTTAAAATAACTCACCGTCCACTTACAAGAAAAGAAATGAATGTACTGTCGAAAAGTGACAATGGAATATTATACAGAGGTAAAAATGAAAGAACTATAGCTACAAGTAATAATATAGAGCCTCTTAGTAACATATTAAGTAAAAAAGTGAGTGCCAGAATACTACACAGAATGTCCTGCAATTTTTTATACTGCCCAAGCACAAATAAAATTAAGCAGGGTTGTACAAAAACATATATATATGAGGTTATAAGGCTTAGAAAATTGGAGGGGGTGATTATTTACACAAAAATCCAGGATAATTTAAAAATATATTTCTGAATAGGAAATGGAATGGGATGGGGTGGAAAGGACTTCATGAGATTCAATGAGTTCTGGTAAAATTCTACTTCACAAATTAGGTAGGTAGTGTGTTTGTCATGTTTCATAATATTCTTTTGCAACTTTTAAATATAAAAATATAAAAATTTAAAAAGAAAAGAAACTGGAAAGCAACCAGCTTCAAGCGTATTAGCAGTAGGCCTCGGTCCACAAAGTGCTCTGGACCATCAATCTCGCGAGATCAGCTAGCTATGGGTTTGGAGTCCCGCGCGGCCCACTGCACGCATGCGCACCGAGATCAGCCAATCAGCGACGCTCCTGGGTGAGGCGAAACTGGCTTTTCTCCCGCGCGAATTCCGAGTTGTCTCAGAGGAGCGCGCGGTAAAGAAGGAGATACCTCAGGTAAGGGGCTGCCGTCGGGGAGACCGTAGTGGCGGGGTTAACTGTTAGTGATATGTAACTGTGGTTCTCTGCCATTGGGTTGTTTTCAGACGTGAATAAGTGCAGGAGTCTGGAAGTGCAGGAGTCTGAGCCAGAAGTTACTCTTGACTTGTGAGGTGAATCTTTCTCATTGGTTCCACCTGGGGTCTCTGACAGGAAAATGAGGGCAGTGAACCTCACGCAGGCCAGGGCCTTCAGCGGCCGAGGGTCGAGGGGAGAAGGGAGACGGGAAAGCAACAGGCTGAGCTGGGTCTGACGGTCACACCGCACTTGGAACTTGGAGCGTTTACCGTTGGGGGGGAGGGGGGAAACCGGAAGTGGAGAGGAGGGGGAAGGGTGGGCCGTCGTCAGCCATCTCTCCCTCCTGCCAGCCCCGAACTCATCAGAAACAATTGAAATAAACTAAGGGCCATTCTTCTTTAGTCCTCGATGTCTATATTGTGTAAATCTTACATGCACGTTAATTTTCCGCGGCATAGAATGCATAACAGTTTTATTTTATATTTATGTTGCTGTAAGCTTTTTGGGGGGCATGCGCATGGTCGATCCTGCCAACTACGATTTCACTTTGTGACTGAAATGCAAAAAACTAGATTTTCCCACATTTAGCCAGACTTGGTCAGGGGCGGGACAAAATTCTGATCTCCCAGCCCTCAGACGCGAGCTCTTCATAGCAGCACACGTGTGAGCAGGGTTGACACTTATCTTGTTAACTTTCGGTCCATCAAAAGAAATGAGACTCCTAAAATGTTATTCAACTAAGATAATCTTTATTTGATATCTCTAATTTTGAAATTTACCGGTTTACTTAAATTGTGTTTTTGGATTCGGAAGGTTTAAGAGATTTATTTTTTTTAAGTTGGAAAACATCTAAATATGGTGCCCTCTGGAAGAAAACGTACCAGGAAATCTGGGAAGACATCAATGGAGGATCAGGTTATGAGAGCCTATGATTCTAAGAAAGAAGATAAAAAAGATCTGGGTGGTTCAGAGGATGTTACTGATGGTACAGTATATCTAATATTGTTGGGCAGTGACCATGTCCTGTAGCTCATTTATGTTGAACCTACTGCATTTTAAACTGTAATGAAACTTCATGTTTGTCATTTGGAGTTAGAGTAGCTTGTATAGCATTTGCCTTTGCAGCCCTTATTCCCAAAATGTCTGATAAATATTACATGGCTTATTATGATATTAACGCAGGAAGACTTGCAAAACTGTTCATGTGAAATGGTCATGAATCTTAATTCCACTTAACCTGCAGAGAAAGATTTGCATTTATATATCTGCTTTAAAAACTCATGTTGACAAAATGCCTAAAAGACCTCAAAATTAAGATATTTCTTCATTAAAAATTACCAAAATAGTATAATTTAAAATATATGTGTATTTTTTTATTAATGCAGAGAAGACTCCAGTAATTGATAAGCATGGGAAGAAAAGGAATTCTGCAGAAATAGTTGAAGATATGGGGTAATGTGCTCAAAATAATTTTTGCCTGTTAGATACTAAGTACTTTAAGAACAGTCTACTTTGCCAATGAGTATTATATGTAAAATACTGAGTGATTTTTATGATATCAAGCATGACATTTTATGGGTCCTTAATTAAGTTTTTAAATGCAATTTCTTCATAGGGGTGACGTACAGAATATGCTGAAAAGATTTGGAGGTATGTTTTTAGGAGATGCCTATAGTTAAAGAAAGTTGTTTTAAACCATGTATTTTGTATAATAGGAAATTCTAATCAGTTGTACTCAAGACTGTCATTTAATGCTTTGTTTTCATATATAAGATTTTGCATAAGTATATGTGATTCAGCTTCATAGATTTCCTTACTTAACCTTTTCCAGTTATGGATGTGAAGAGTGCGAATGATACTAACAATGGTGAGTACTTTTACTAGCAATGATTCTTTCATATTATACATGTGTGAATTTAATGGACTATGGAATTTTAGAACAAAATGATGAGAAAAATCTACCCCTCTTGGGTATGGACTTTTACAGACTTCCACTTTCTTCCACAGACTAAGTGATACAAACACACACATCTGTATGTATGTCAGTTTACCATTTTCTCAATTTAGTTATATTCTATGACATTCCATTGTTCTTTTCTCTATCAGGAACAGTTTAAATTGAAGCCTTTAAATAAATATTATTTTTACATTATTAAACTATGTAGTTGAGAATTAAAACAGCCTTGCTAGCTAGTAAGAGCTGTATAATCAGATAAAAAGTTAATAAACTTTAAATAGTATGTCAAATGTCAGTTATAGTAACTGTTAGGGGATATAGTACTCAAATAGAGTCAATATTCGGCTTCTCAATATGGCTTATTTATAGAATCAAGTCTTTTGAGTGCTTGAAAAGCCTGTTTGATTTGGTTATGGCAAAATGCTTGTTTTGTAATCTGTCTTATATATTTACGATTATTGATGGATATTAGAAGTATATTTATATAATAATGCAGTTCCATCATGATTACTGAAAAATAACTATTGATAGTAGATTCATATGCACGTGTTTGGAAAAACATTATTTGAAGTATTAAAATTTTTACGAAATGCAGTACTTATGGGTAAAAATGTCCTATAAAAAGCTCCACAAAAATATTTAAAATGGTTCTTGAATGAATTTATCTACATATTTACTTAAATTAAGATTTTTCTATGCCTGGTTTTTGTCTCTTAGTAAATGATATGCTTAAAAGTATCATTCACTATATTTAAAACAAGTAATTTTCTTATTCTTTAACTATTTTTATACTTTTTGCTTTTTTTGTTTTTGAAGTTTTGTGTGTTTCGTATAATGAGTTCTAACAATAATTCATCTAAATGTGTTCTTTCAGTTGACAAGTATTTTATAAATTTAGAAAAATTTAGCCTTAGTGTTTTCACATGAGAAAATTGAAGTCTGTCCTTGAGACCCTCTTTTCTTTTATTAGCTCTTTTTAACCATCTCTAAATTGAAAAAAAAAAAATCTAGCTAGGAAAAGCAAAACTGGTATACTAGTAACTAAAAGTTATCTAAAAGCAAATAACCTTGCTTTTTTATATTATGTCTATTTTAAGATTTAACTTTGTCTTTCTGAAACTGTTAAACCACGTTTACCCATATTTATTTTGAATATGTGGGAACAAAATATGCAATTTTATTCAACATTAAATTTTAATATTTATTTTCCATGTAGCTGACGTTAACCAGGTTCTTTTTACCAAGAGAAAAAAATTAGAAATGTATGCCAAGGCTTCTTTCAAAACCAATACTAAGAGAATTGAAAATGTTTGGAAAACCCAACGAGAGCAAAGGTATGGTTGTTGGTTCATTCACAGCCACAACATTTTTATCATTTCATAGTATTCATTCATGCAAATTATGAAAAATATTACCATCTTACATTTATTGGGGTCTCCAGTAAAAAATATATTTGGTTTGGTTTTTCTCTAAGTCCTTTAGTCCTATAACTTCACTCCTTCGTAGACTTGAGATATATTTCCTAGAAATTAATAAAGATTACCTTTATCCTGTTAAATAAAAATGGAGGGTTCTTTTTGCTATGAAGGTAGTTTGTTCTAGAAATACACTAGCTGAATAAAAAGTAAATGTCATACAAACCATTAGTCTTGTGATAGTCAACAGTGTTGAAAAAGATCAATCATGTATTATAAATAATTTACATATTTTAGGTGAATTAACTATTCTTTTGTATAAAATCATTGTTGTACCAAAATGGGAATAAGTGAAATATGTTTATTTGGAAATCTTATATGATAAATATAATAACTTCATTGAATCTATTATTATCAGAGCCCATATTCATTAGGAGAAAATGAAAAATAAACTGGGAGTAAAATGAAGTTTTCTGGAAAATTTATATATACAATAAAACTTTCTTTTTCAAGAGCTAAAACATGTGAGGGCTTTTCTGTTAGCTGGTTAAATACTTCTTGGAGTCAGCAATAATCAAAATTGTACTTCTTGTTTTCATATCTGAAATTTTAAGATCCTAGTTCCTTCTTTTATTATAGTATAAATTATGTAAAGTGAATTTTGTTTTGAATGGTTTTTTCCCATATTGATATGAAATATGACAATATTTGTTACTATATTTTACAGAAAGAAGCTTAACCAAGAATATTCTCAGCAGTTTGTGACTTTGTTTCAGCAGTGGGAGATGGACATACAGAAAACTGGGGAACAAAAACAAAAACTAGCTGTTAGTATCATGCTTAGCTTTATAATTAATTTATTATAAACAAGTGTCAAGTAGGAATGGAGAGCCTAACCTTGTAGGAGACCCATAGAACTTGGCAAGGTTCCATTACCCATTGCTGGCTGTATGCTTTGGTTCTGCCGAATGGTAAATCAGAGAAGTACAGGCATATACCATTCTCATAAAAGCTGTTGGTCTTTGCTTCCTATATTGATTGGGATTCTTGCAGTTGCAAGCGACAGAAATTTGTCCAAGTACAAAAGAAGGATTATTGGTTAAATAAAAGAAGTCCAGGGGTAGTTTAGCTTTAGGTATAGTTGGATGGGGGAGGGGGGAGAATTGTTCATGTAGTATCATCTTGGCTCTGTCTCCAATTTGTAGTAAGCTCTCTCAATGTGGTAAGCAAAATAGGTTCTTGCAATCCCAGACTTAACTAAAGTTTAGTAACACTGGTGGACTAAGATAGTCTTTCTCAGTAACTCTAGTATAAAAGTCCTCTGGAGGAATATCACTGATTAATTTGGATTATTTGTCTATTCCTGAACCAGTCATTATGGTCAAACATGGTTTGCTCTTAATGGCCAGATTTGTTACCTGCCCATTTCTATAGGAGATAGAGGTCATATGGTATATAACTACATTAACTATCCTTTTATTTCATCCTTTCATTGTTTGTAAAATTATCACACATTTCTTATCTAAGAACTAAGGTGCTATTCATATTAAATAATTTTAAGGGTTGGTTGATCAGCTCTGTTTTAGAAATGTTAAAATTTAAGATGAATATGAAACATGCATCTGAAACAAGGGGGGATGTTGTGTAGGCCACTGGTATAAGTCTGGAGTTCAGAGAAGAGATACGGGTTGAATATACAAAGTTGGGAATTTTTCCAATCTCCCATCATCATATCTACCCACCCACCTACAACCCTCTGTGCTCATATGCTATATCTTCTCCCTGCTCTTAAGGATGAGCTATCCTTGTTCCTTGCTAAGGCCAAGGGAGTGATTGTAAATGTAAAAGAGAAGTCTTAAGGACTGAGCCCTGAGTAAGTACTTCGGTGTTTAAGAGTTCAAAAAGATGAAGAAGAACCAGTAAAAAAGACTAAGTGGCCTAATAAGTAGAAAGAAAACCACTGTAAGCAAAGTAAAGCCTTTTAAGGAGAATGGATTAACTTTTTATATGCTGCTTATAGGCCAAAGAAGTTCGATTTGGCAATGTGAAGGTCATTGCTGTTGATCAGAATGGTTCCGATCAGTCTTGAACAGAATGATTTTGATGGAACGAGTGCAAAAACCCAGCTGGAAAGCGTTTGAGAGAATGGGAAAGAAATGGGATGGTAGCCTGAGTAGAAAAGGAACAGTGTTTTTTATTTTATACATTTTAAGAATGGAGAAAGACCAGCATGTTTGTGTGCTGTTAGGAATATTTTTGAGGGAAAAATAAAAAACAATGGAAAGGGGGGACATTTGCTGAGTTCTTGAGAATGAATGGGATGTAAAAAAGTTGGCGTTAGCAGGGAACAAGGATAGTTCATCCTTAAAAATAGGAGAGAGGTAGAATATATGAACACAGAGGGATGTAGGTGGATGGGTAGATATGGTGATAGACTGAAAGTTCTCTTTGGATTGCTTCGATTTCTTTAGTGAAATAATTAAGGTCATCAGATGGTAGAAAATATGTTGCCTTTTGAGGTCAAATGAGAAAATATAAAATGCTTTCCTGAGTGGGCCAGTGAATGGACTAAGGAAATACAATTATCAAGCAACATTAAGGGTCCATTTTAGGCTAGTGATCATGATTTAAAGTTAGACCTGTTGGCATGTAGTGGGTTTTTCTCCAGTTATGACCATCTACCGGGATGCAGGCAGAGTAGCTAGAAGAGTTAGGTTTTCCAGGGTTGGGGTTTAGCTAAACAAATGTGACAGAGTAAGAAGGGAGCAAGCTATATAGGCCAAGGAGTAATAATGATTGACCGTAGAATTTACACTGGGAAAGAGGAAAATGAGGACATGGAAATAGGGATAGGGGACAGTGAAAAGTAGGTAAGATGAATAGATTTTAGATCTTGATGGAGATTATTGAGCTGTATACTAAAAAGAGAAAGCTAGAACAGTAGGGAGATAGTAGTTGAATTGTGGGATATATGGAGACAGTATGGAATAATGGTTAGAGCCTGGATTCTGGAAACATACTGTTTGGAATCACATTCTAGTTTGACCAAATGTTAGTTGTGAAACTGGAAAAATTATTTTTCTTTATGCCTTAGTTTCCTCATCTATGAAGGGGATAATAAGAGTACCTATCTCACAGAATTTACGAGTTCAAATATAATTTTATTTAAAAGATTTCAGAGTAGTATCTAACACAAAGTTAATATGAAGTTTACTATTATCAGTACTATATAGAGGTTATAGTTATTGGTAATGACAAAATTCTAGCATATGAAGTATGTAAGTGAGTGGCTAAAGTAGGGTGGAGGACAAAAATCATTGCTGGAAAGTAGGCCAAGGAACTTAAAGACCAGCATTACTGGAAGGGTCATCTATGTTGATATTGAAAACACCAAGAATTAAGACATATTTTGAGTATTAAAATTTTTATTCAGTGACCAGTAGGATTATTGTATTTTTGTTTTATATTAGTGGTGAATACAAATTATCTAAATTTAGTCATAATAATGTTAAAGCAAAATGTTAAATGTATTGATTTTAAACTATTCCTTTTAAGCTTACTTTTTGCTAAATTTAAAATTTTACTCAAATTGTTATCACATAATTTTTTTCTTTTACTTTTGTAGAACTTTTTTCGACAGCAACAAAAGATTTTTCAACAATCTAGGATTGTTCAGAGCCAGAGACTGAAAACAATTAGACAGTTACATGAACAATACACAAAGGTCTGTTGTATTTGGTAACACAGTATATTCTTATAAAATAATTCATGTATGGAAGTAGAAGATAATTTTTTTCTAAGTTTAAGGAAACGTTTTCTTATATATTTTAAAAACTATCCATTTCTAACGTATTGTTTTTTATTTTAAGTTCTAAATATATTTTATTTTAGGATTCTAATGTTTTGGGGGAATTATTCAAAACAGGAAATGGTGAATTGGAAAATTTACGTAAAAATTGTACATATTGTACATAAATTCATATTTTATTAACACTTGTGATAGTTATCTATTCAACTAAAAATACAAAGTCCATAATTCATTTTTAGGTAGTCTTTTACTTGTCTTTATATCCCCAGTGTTTGTTAAATAGAAAGTACCTATTGAAATTGATGAATATTTATTTTCAAATGTATTATATATGTGTTTTATGGCATATTTGCTTTCAGAATCATTCCAGTGACTAAAAATGGCTTTATATGCCAACTTACAAGAAGATGGCACAGACACAGAATAAAAAAACATGTTGATTAAAAATTTTTGGATTGAGAATTATCTAATGACACATGCATATTAAGAAATTGTGGTCTGTGGTCTGACTATTGACCTTATTCATGCAGATATGTATTTTTGGTAATTTTTCATAGTTCATTGGAATCCTTTTTTTGGGGGGCGGTGATGGGAGTTCTTTTAGAAAATCTTGTTCGTATACATGTCAAAATGTCACTTCTAAAGGAGTTGGTATTCTCTGAGTAAACTAATAAGATAGTTTTAAAACAAATACTTTTAAAGAACTTTAAAATAAGATAGCTGAACACAAAAGTTATTTTTAAAAGTGTTTCTAATCAGCTAGCTCTAATACCTCCCTGAAAATTATTTGTTGATTGGTATGAAGATTTGATAACATACTAGAAAAGATTTCTTCTAAGTATTATCACTAAATATTACCACTTAGGATAGGAACATTAATATTATATTGACTTCTCCACCTCCCTTATTCTTCACATCTAGTTATTAGTATGTCCTGCAATTTTCACCTCTGCAGTGGTTCTTTCTTTTTTTTAAATTTCCACTGCTACTACCCTAGTTCAGAACCTCATCATTCTTTGCTTATACTATTAAAAGGCTAACTGATTTCTCTGTTCTCTAATCCATTCTTCATAGGTCTGCTATACTATCTTCCTAAACATTATTTCTTCCCTCCTGAAAAACTGTCAGTAGCCTCTTACTATAAATTTTTAGGTATTCAGTATTCCCTCCACCCAATACTATGATCTTCTTTTTATGTTTCAGTTTCTACATTTGTTCATTACTCTCACCCCTCATCATAATTGCTTTCTCTGAATTATGCACTTCCATGCGTTTGCTTATGCTATCTGCCCTAGAATGCTTTTAACTTTTTCTTTATCTACTGAAATCTTACTCTTTTGCCAACTAAATTAGAATTAATCCCCATTTTCTATTACAGAGCCACAGCAAGTTGTTCCATTCCTATTATAAAATTGTGTTATTTTTGTTCATATGTCTCTTACTGGAATAAGGGAATGATCATGTATTATTTTAAATTTCTCCACAGTACTTAACATCATATACTTTTTATATAGTAGGCATTAGGATCACTATTTATTGGATGAGTAGTAAAGATTTATGACATAATTTTTGTTTTTCATAAATTGAAGAGGTATACTACAGATCATTTTATTCCCTTTATAATGAATTCATATCAACTTGACTGTTAGTCATAATAAGTAGATTACAACCTGATATTTAGAAAGCTTACTATAAATTTTCAAAATGATGGTATTTATTGATTTGGGACTTTTTCCTTTTTATGTTCAATATTGAAACCTTAATTCATGAACCACTGTTTTGAGCAAAGTACACTACACTGCTGTTATACCTCCTATAATAATAGTTGATTCTTGTCTGACATTTTTTAATCTTTTAGTGGGTATTTTGGTTTTGATGTATTACTTAGACTATTTTTATTTGGAATAAATAATATACATTGAAAATTTTAAAATTCCTACTTTTGAAAATTAATTGTACAAGTTTAGAACCTGAGATGAAAAGTGGTGGTTTATAACTGAACTTAGCCTTTTGTATTTTAGAGTATGGAAGACTTGGAGAAGAATCATAGTAATCTAGTTATTGATGCACAAAATGAACTTAGAAACGAATTGGCTATGTTGCGAAAAAAAATTATGATGGAAACTGTAAGTCATTTAAAGTCCAAAAAATAAGGATTAATATAAGCGTTGAAATGTTTTATTTGCTGAAATATGTATAACACTTATCTAAAAATTAAACAAATGTTTAATACTTCCTTTCATGTAACAGCAGCAGCAAGAGACGGCAGCTGTTCGAAAGTCTCTTCAATCCGTGTTATTCTGATGATTCTTTGAAGGAAGAACTTGAACCTAAGTAATATGATACAATTATAATATTAGCTAAGAGGCATGTAAATCTTCAGAGTGGTTTTAAAATTCTAGTTTAAAATATTACATCCTGTTTATCATTAGCTTAAGTGTAAGCCTCCTCTTTCTGTTAACCTTCAAATAAAATCTGAACAGTCATGTGAGTAGCAGCAATTTCTAAATTATATGTACCAAACTTTCTGATCTTTAATAACAGTAATAGTGCATTTTTCTCTTTAACACTTGTCAGTTAACTTTCAGCAATAAAGATGACTTAATTTCAGGTTTTGGCTTCACTGTATCTCTGTCAGTCCCAAAAAGTAGAAAGCACAAGTATAGAAGGTTACATTGTTCTTCCTAAGAAAAAAAAATCTATTTTACATGTACATCCTTTTGTACATAGTCATTAAGTTACACAGCCAGTTCTAATAAAATTTCAAAGAAACTGCTGATTTATAAAATTTATTAAAAGCAACTTAAGTTTGTGTCATGGAATAAACCTGATAAAAACCATTAAGACAACTGAACATTATATAAATATCACTTTTAAAATATGGATTAGTGAATATGTCATTTCCACAAAGACATCAAAATGCCATTTAGTTGGGCTTGGTGCACAATTAAATGGCACATATTTGTAGTAATGATTAAGAGCATATTATCAACATACCTAATTACTTATGGTTTAAGTACTTCACATCTGTCTTCAAAAATAAATTACCTAGAATGCTTTTTCAGTTTTAATATTCAGTAAATATATGGAAGTTTGATTTTACTTTCATTTCCAAACTTGAAGTTAATTCTTATACCTTGTCTTTTAAAATGATTTAATAAATATTAAACTGTTTCAGCTTTTGTTTGAAATAAGTCAAACTTACTGTTTTCTTGCTCAAATTGCTTTCACTGAATCTTTCAAAACAAAAAATAATGCCCATTAGGAGAGGAGTGATTTCCTCCTGTTTTTCCATGTTTTAAATTCTAGTTTTTGCCCCTACAACTCACTCTTAGTTTTAAGGTTTTCAATGTTTTTAAAAATAAGTCCATACTGATTCTCTTTTTCTGTGATAACTTATATAGAAAGAAATTAGTCTGCCACCATTAACAAATATTTGACACTAAGGGGACAGTTTACTTCCTAAATTTTTGCACTTTGTAAAGGATTTCCATTTTAAGCCAAAGTATTTAGAATATAAATCTCAAGTACTACTCAAATTTCTAAGAGGGTCCTTATTTAAGTTTACTAGTAGTTACAGGGGCAAAATAAGTACTCTGGAGTGTTTTCTGTATACTTAATTAAATATTTTTTCCTCTTAAGGTATATCAGTTTTTACTGTTTTTTCATTAATGTCGTTTTCTTGCTTAAGATATAGTACATGTTCATTAATCATTCACTTTTTTAATTTTATTTTACCATATGGCTTATGGTCTACAGAATTTGTATAAAATTAAAAATAGGGTAAGATGGTAGTCAGAGGATTTGGATCACCAAAGATCCTTGCAGTAGTAGTTCTATCATTCATAATAGTCACTCTACTTTTAAGTGAGAGTAGAAAGATGTGAACCAGTACATAATGTACATAGTGGTTGAATAACTGATACTTATTTTACCCCCTTTTTAACCTCTAATGAAATGTATACTTGAAGTAACTTAGGCTGATATTCTAAAGGGAAGATAATTTTGCCATGTTTTCATAAATTACTAATTTTCTTACATGTCAACTGTGCTTTAGCGACTGTATTATTTTCATAAAAGGGAATGTTTAATGTCCACCTTTTTGTAACAATGAAATTTTAACTCAGAATATCAAGGAACAAATTACCCTCACTGTAAAGATTCATTTGTTTTTCTGAACTGGTAAGACAAATTCCTTTTACTAAATACAAGTTGTAGAAAATTCCAGTAGCCTTTTAAAATTTTAGTTGGCATATTAAAGCAAGTATTTACTTTTATATAATAATTAACATACTGCTTTTGAAAAATGGCTAATAAAGCATTTCTTATAGCATCATTTGACTCAGTAATTAGAGTATTACAATCCATGCACTTATGCAATATTATGAATTCATCAATTTTTAGCAAAGTAAACGTCATCTTCAACATGGCTAAAATCCTTTAAGTCCTAAATTTTTATGTAATCATTTGGCAGTGAAAATCCCAAGTCTCTAATAAAGATTTCTGAGACAAAGAGACTGTTATTTAGAACTATAGTAGTGCACTTTCTTACCCTCAGAAAATTGAAATTTCTTTCTTTGGTTTTGTTTCTAATTATTAATAATTTATAGATTGTATTACTCTGATAACATCGGTGGTCAAAAATACTGATACATAATGAGGGCTTAACAACTGAAACAAGACATAATGGAATCTGTAGGACTTAATGTTTTATATTCAAATATAACCTTATTTGATAGTATACTAGCCTCCTGCAAAAGGGGATTTCCTTCACTCCTAGGTTCCCCTAACTGCTTCTCCTCTTTTCCTTGGGCTATTAGTCAATATGCTTGTGAACCTGTTCAGGTGCTTGATGACATGAAGTCTTGAAGATATTTAGATGAAGATGTCTTGAAATTTGCAGGCACAAAGCACTAAAGTACATCACCATATCAAATGAAGAAATGACCTTTAGAAGCAAAAAAGAATATAAAATAGATTATGGTATATTTCTTTTTTTAAGCAGTAGCTATTTTTCTGCCCTCTGCCAATCTCAAACCTTAACCCAAAATTCTTCACTGGAAAATTGCATTTTAGAGTACTTTCATATGTTTCATATTTGGACCTCACTATATAGTCTTCTGGAGTATGCAGGACATTTCACAGTTATAGTAACTGAGGCTCAGAGTGGTAAAAGCTGAGACTTAAATACAAAAGCTGTAAAGTAACAGAATGCATATCTTGACTCCACATTCTTTTAATTTTCTGCTGTGTAACAAAGCCACAAATTTCTACTAAAAGGGGCTATCAGTCATTATAATGAAATTCCATCATTTACATTTTTTATTCCTTTGAGATTAGTTGTTAAAAAGTAAATGCCTAGAAAAGACACCATAGTTGAGGGGAGGCATATACAAAATTGTGTTGTATACAAAACTGAGGAAGGCACACTAAAAACTATCCTCAGGACCAGGGGCAAATGCTTCCTTTCAGAAAAAGGAGCCTCCCAGCTCTGCTGGTAGAGGGAATTCTCACCCATGAGGGGAAAATCTCGTATCATTTACTTGAAAAGCTCCATCTAACCCTTTTCTCTCTGAAGCAAGAACCTTTTCCCTAAGGATGCTAAAGGGCATGTGTTTTGTTTGGGCTACACAGTGTTTTTTGTTTTTCATTGTGGTCCATGCAGTGTTCTAAAGAGAAATTGAATTTGACTTCCTCACCATAATCTGCACCACCATTGAAAACCAGACCAACTCATTCATTACAAAATAGGTGCTTGAATTTTTAACACCTGATATTTTAATTACATTTGGTAATTACCAGTTACATTTGGTAATACTTATTTAAGTTCACAAAAAGAAACCCTACATTGAATTTTCAGATAGTTTGAATAATCACTCCCTATTTCTTAAACTTAGACAGTTTTAGAGCTCTAAAAGTATTTAAAGTGGACAGTAAATTAAAGGAAATTATTTTGATTTGCAAACTTTTTAGAATATTGCCTGAAAAACTTTCAAGGATTAAGATTTATATTTTACCATTTGAAGAATGGAAGACTTGAATGGACCACAAAAGGATATTAAGTTATTAATACTATAGAACCTAGTATAAAGGATCATCAGACATACCTAAGTGGTCTATACACAGAACAGATGCAGTTTTTTAGTGCCTAAATCTAACAAAGAGGGTGAGATTATTAAATTATCAAGAGATTCACTGCAGGGTTTCTTTTAGTGTACTTGAATACCATGTTTCCCTGAAAATAAGACCTAACCAGACCATCAGCTCTAATGCATTTTTGGAGCAAAAATTAATATGAGCCGGTCTTATTTTAATAAAATATAAGACCAGGTCTTATATAAGACTGGGTATAATATAATAAATATAATATATAATTATATAATACCCAGTCTTATATTAATTTTTGCTCCAAAAGATGCATTAGAGCTAATGGTCTGGCTAGGTCTGATTTTCAGGGAAACACGGTATATGTTATATATCACTTAACAATTTGGTGAAGGCCAGTGAGGTCCAGAGGTAGGGAAAAATACAGTAGAATTGTTCAAAACCACCATTAATTGAAGACCAACCATATAGATGTCTCAAAATAAAAAAATTAATAATGCTTTCTTTATCCACTTTTGTGATTAAGGTGTTAACAACAGTGATTTTCTTTTCTTCTAATGGCTAAAACTTCTGTCTTAAGACCATAATTCTATATAACCATTTTGAATAATAATGACTTTTGAATATATACATTATCCATTTCACTTTCTTAAGCAGGATGTAATCAATGAGAATTTAATCTTTGATGAAATCATCATTATTAATATAAATTATGCAGTACATTCAAGGGCCATACAGATATATAGGGTTACTTGCTTCTAGCACAAAATGGTCCCAGAATCCACTACTTGGTAATACTGTCAGTTCTGCTTCCTTTCCTCAATATTAGCTGACAGTTCTTGGTGCAGTAAGTGGCCACCTTTGCTAACACTAACTCCGTCTAGTTTACCTGGTACCTTCTATAAGCTCGGAATAATTCAACAAGCTTGAATAAGTAAAGTCAGACTCTAATAAGTGTTGGAGTCCTTTGGGCAGAATAAAGTGATTTTTGACATCTTTGTCCTATTATTTTGGGGGGAGAAAGATATAGTTATTTTTAAGGTACACAGTTAACAGTTATGTTTTTAAGAATTTAGGCTGTTGGAAGCAAGACCTCCAGATATGTGGGCCATTTCTATACTCAATAAAAAACAATTCACAGCTTTAAAGAAGTAATTTTACAAAACATTTACTGTATAGATAGTGAGACTACCTGATATTTCACTGAAATCACTCTTAAGCATAGTGCTATTTGACATGTTAAAAATAAATAAAAATCTTAGGAGAAAAGAACTTACCATTGCTATCCATAGAACAACATATTCGTCTACAAAATTATTAAAGTACTGGTCTAAAAATAAAAGACCTGGGCCAAAAAAGACAGTGTCTTGAAGATACAGTTCACTTTTAGTCATGTGAGCTATCTATAAAAAAGTAAACAAGATAATTTCACTATTAAATTTTAAATATTTTAGCTTTTATTTTCAGGACAGAATTGATTATAATTTTAATTCATTATTAAATAAGGATAAAGAGACCATTTAATTTCACATTTGATACAGAAATACTGAATCTAAAAATTCTCAAATTCATGACTGGATGACTAGGCAGCTTATTAAAGTCTCCAATATTTAAAGTCCTTGATATCAGAAAGTTGCAATTGATAATTACAGCTGAGAAAATAATTAAAAGAACTTACTACACAGTAAAAAGTCTGTCTCCTTGAATATAACATTAACTCATTTACAGTTTTACTTGGAGCACAAATAGGTAAATATTATTTTGTGATGATAACACCACAAAAAACCTACCCATTGTATAAAATGGTTTCCAGTTTTATGTTTGAGGCCCAAGTATGTTATTTATACCATCAATCATAAATTAAAAATTTCTTACCACCAATTTTTGTGCGACTTTAGCAAAGACACATCCAAACATTAGGGTATAAAGACAAGGATGCTTTTCAAACACATTAGTTGCCGACTTTTTATAGATCATTATTGCCAGTATAATAATTATTCCTATGTGAAGTCCAGGTGACAAAACACTGGTGCCCTAATGGACAAAACAAAATCAGCATCACATTTTAACATTGCATTTATTACACTGCATTTTCTGAGCATCTATTTTGTATTAGGAACTAGAAATCTAAAGAAGAGTATGATGTAGTATATGGCTTACAGGAGTATACAGGCCTTAGCGGTACTTTTCAGACTTTCATGGAACCCCTAGGGTTATACAGATAACAATACAGTGCCACTGATGTTTGATTCCAATTTTATATACATACACATTTTAAACTAATAACCACTAAAAAATAACAATATAATTTATTCTGTACCAAACTTTACTATGCTAAAGGCCATCAACACTTGGATTTCCAAGTTAACATATGTGCAGATATTGAAATACAGTTTAATCGGTCAGTTTTACAAATTATTTTAATCACTGATTAGGAAGAGTTTAATTCTGCCTTGGTCTCTCTATACCAACACCACCCCCCACCCCCCGTTTTTTGCATTTAGATTGCAAATGCACTCTTACATAACTCCATACAATCCAACCGATTACATTTTTATCTATGTGAATCAGGATTCTCTCATAATTTGCTTATCCTAAACAAAATAGTGAAATAAATTTGGTATTAAGACTTTCTAAATCTTTAACCTCCAGTTTAAATGTGTTCATTAAAACTTACTTAAGTTTACATGTTATAAATTATAACTTACTATAAAAATCATATAATAAAACACTACATAGTAATAACTTATAAAAATTCAGACTAATAAAATAGTACTTTTATCTGTATTATGGTTCTGTAGATTTTTATTCAAGAAAATCTAAAACATTTGGAAAACCTCCAGTTTAAGAGTTTGAAATCAACCACTTCTTAGCCATAGTATTTGATTTTTTGTTTTCCTTCAAACATTTAATCAATTATTTCTTAGTAAAATATTCTCTAAAGTGGACATTGATCCTTGTTAAATCATATTTTCTTCAGTGGTACTCTATTTTATCATTCATGGTCAAGCAACAAGTATTTCTAAGCACTTTATGCATAGTACCATACTGAGATCAACATACAAAACACCTCAAAAAACAACACATTAATTTTTCTAAATATATCAGAACTTACATATCTGAGTGTTATACTGTGCTTTTGAATTACGTATATAAAATGTATTCATAAGGATTGATAATGTATGAATTATGTGGATTCCTTGAAATTATCTTGAGAATTTATAAGTCATTTAAGAGGATGAGACTTTTTAAAACTAAAAATGCGGTATTTCGTGTTTATTACTCCTCTTATTTATTAGACCTAGCTCCAAGTGACTGATTTTTTTCCCAAAATTAAATCCACCCTTAAAGTACAGAAAATTTGAACTATAGCGCCAAAGAAATGAAAGAGAATGAGCTATAGCTTAAAGTCATTCTAAAGACATTCCAACAACATTTTGATAGAAGATGGCATCACTGGAATAAGTACTTATATTCTTGAAGATGACATGTTTTTCTAAAAAACATTGATAACGTATTTTCTTAAAGCTTGACAGGAATTCTGACTCCCACGTAAAGTATTAAAGTTAAGTTCTAAAAAACAAATACATTGAATAAATACAAAAGTATTATAGCCTGAGCAAAGTGTAAAGAATACAGAACACAAGGTCTGTCCACTCCATTTAAGAATTAAGGTTAAAAATTTTACCTTTTAACATACTAGAATAGTAGCAATAAACTGCCCCATGTGTGAAACCATGACCACTAGCAACTTTCTGGCCATACCAACAGGAACTCATTCCCTACCTACCTTTTTAGTGCAAGGCCCAAAATGCAAGAAAACAGATGGCAATTCTTAATTATATACAGTAATGAAACAGTGGATGAGTGAATGGAATGTCAGAAAAGTCTACTCAGAAAGGCTACAGAAAGAGGAAAAAAGCTTTATTATCAGTCTAAACTTTTTTTTTTAATTAAAGTTTACTGTGGTGACAATTGTTAGTAAAGTTACATAGGTTTCAGGTGTACGATGCTGTAATACATCATCTACATATATCACATTGTGTGTTCACCAAAAGGCTTTTGAATTATATGCCTTAAAAGAATCCTTTAAGATACTTAGAGTTCCTTTCCCCATACCTGAACTTTGGCATATTTTTATTATCTCTGTAGATGGTGATAAGAAAATTTAGCATAAAATTAATACTAAATGTTGATGAAATTAATGTCTTACTGCTATAGTGGATCCATTCTTGCCAACTCCACCATGGAGGATAACATGGAAGTAATTTGAACAGGAAAATATTGCTCCACCTACAACTCCAAGAACTGGGAAGATCTTCAATTTTATTTCTAGAACAGGTATCTTTAGGGGTAGAGGAAAGAAAGAAATCATTAAGAAAACAATATTTTTCCCTATTAAACAGTAAAGAAACATGATGATATAGCCCTGTGCAATAAGCTATCCTTTTTCTTATAATCAAATCTTAACTTCTGGAATGTAGCCTGAAGTGGTAACTTTTGATGATTTTATTCATTAAGTGAAAAAGGAATCCACCAAATTCAGCTAAGTCTACTTATGTAATTGTGATGAGATATTTAATCTCATAAGCCTTCATCTGATTTAAAGGAATGAAAAAAGGACAGTTTACTTGGATCTAGTATGTTTAAAAGACAGCATCCCAGGAAAGTCAGATACCATGATCTGCATCATGAATGTGACAAATAGTCATGATGAGTGTGCATGCAAAAATTCTGTGTAGTTAATATCCAGGATTAAATCTCTAGCAGTATATTTACCTGTTGGTCAACTGCTGTTCAAGAAAACTTCCAAAGGCAGCAAAGGATTTAAAAAACAGTAACAATGAATTGCCAAAAGCTATAGGCTAGTGTGTTTTGAAAATAGACTTTGAAATATTGTACCAAAATTTGTGGAAACTACAGATTAACAAGTTTAGAAAATTTACATCTAAAATAAGCATCCTTGTTGGTGAGAATAAGCAGATGTGCTTTCTCCCTATGGTATTGTCAAAACACTGAAATGACTTTAAGGTTAAATTAAATTCTTCCCCATTAAAAATAAATCAGGATTCCAAATTTAAGACAACCATATCGGACTTAATGACGAGAGTTGCCTAACTGCCTCTAGGTCCACATTTACCTATGGGTACTAGCAAAGCAGCTACCTGAAAAAACACATCATATCCTTCTAGTATATTCTAGAGGCCTACAGTAGCAAATACTTGATTCTATTATTTATTCTTATATGAGAAGGAACACAAATGTCTCAGGGAATGTACCACTACTTAAAAATATGCCCAAAGTCGATTTCTGAGCCTAGTGATGTGAACTGTAATTGGCAATTCTGAAACTAAAATGCCCTAGAGAAATCTCATTATTTTTAATAGACTTGCTTTTTAGAACAATTTTAGGTTCACAGCAAAATTGTATGGAAAGTACATCGAGTCCCCATATGCCCCTCACCACCCCCACTATCAATACCACCCACTAGAGTGGTACATTTGTTATAGTCCATGAACCTACAATGACACGTCATTATCACCCAAAGTGCAGGGCTCTCTCTGGGTGTTGTATGTTCTATGAGTTTGGACAAATGCATAATGACAGGTATCCACCATTATAGTATCATACACGATAGTTTCACTACTCTAAAAATCTTTTGGGCTTTATCTGTTTGTCCCTCCTGGCAACCACTGACCTTTTCACTATATCATTTTGCCTTTTTCAGAATGTCATATAATTGGAATCATACAATATATAGCCTTTTCAGATTGGCTTCTTCCACTAAGTACTCTACATTTAAGGTTCCTCCATGTCTTTTCATGGCTTGATAGCTCTTTATTTTTAACACTGACTAATATTCCATTTCCTGGATGTAGCATAGTTTATCCATTCACCTACTGAACGAACACCTTGGTTGCTTCCAAGGGTTGGCAATTACAAATAAAGCTGCTATAAACATTTGTGTTCAGGTTTTTGTGTGGATATAAGTTTTCAACTTATTTGGATAAATACCAAGGGATTTTATGGAAAGAGTGTGTTTAGTTTTATGTCTATTTTTACTGGTGATACAATAAAGCTTAGTAATTAAAAACATAGAGTCTGGAATCGGTCTACTTAATTCCTAGCTCCAGTACTTCCTAGCTATATATTCTTGGATAAATTACTTAATCATTCTAAAACTTATTTATAAAATGGAAAAATGATAGTATCTATTTTATAGTATTGTTCTGAGGGTCAGATGAAACAGTGATTAGTAAAGTATTTAGAAACACAGTAAGTGTTGAATAAATGTTAGTTGTTGACTATTGATATTATCCTTATTCCTTTTCTTAACTCTTGAGATTGTGAGTCAGCCAGTGTTGTGGACTTAGGTTGTAGACACAGAATAATTTGTCTCTATAGTTTCTTCCTATGCAAAGCACGAATTTACGACAGTAGTTTCCTGAGAGTCAACCTTTGTCAAAGTACTGAGGTCAGCAACAAGCAGAAAATAAAAACACTCCTTTAATATGGGAAATTTCACCTCATAGTAGATTATAAAAAATCCAAATTAGCAACGTTTCTTTCCTAATATTGAGGGACAAGTGTCAAAATGTAAAATATTTTATTGAATTTACTTTTCTAAATACCTATTTTATGAGATACATTTTGGCCTGGAAAAGGTAGTTCAGCTAGTGTGTTTAATTTTGTATTAGACAAATGGGGTTGTTTTCTTCTATGGACTAATATATTCATGCATAGGGGGAAAATGCCTTAATAAGATATATAGGATAATAAAATTATAAAACAAGGAGAAAAGGTTAAGAAATTGAATGAATAATAAATACAATGCCAAGGATTTCTAAAGAAAATTAATAATGCAATATTTTCCCTAAATATTTAAAAAGTACTTAAATATAAATTTAAATACTCAGTTTTACCGTATAGTCCCACATTGTTGCTCCTCCAAATGTAGACAACACAAAGACGATCATTAACGCTACCTGAATTTCAGTTACATCCACTCTAAAAAGGAAGGACAAAGAATAGAAAAGATGTTTGTAAATAAACTTCCTGAATGCAGAGGTTAGTTAACCATATATTAAATATCAAAGATGTAAAAATTTCTATAGCCTTAGTTTATTTTCACCTTCAGTTCCATCACTGAATTATCAACTGACTACACTGTTATATGAAAAAACCTATAGAACAATATGTGCTCACATACAGGTAAACATTAGTATGTATATTAGGTATAACATTTATGGATGCACCAATTAAATTCCTGATTGAAGCTTTGTCCCTTATTATAGATAAATGAAGTATAATAGATTGTGAAAATAAATTCAGTTACATTTTAAAATGTACAACTTAAAATACATACTTACTTTCCAAACCTCAGCACGCCTGAAACATAAGTCTGCCAATGAGCACAATAAAACATGAACATCCCAATAAAAGAGCAGAAAAACAACCAGTCAGGATGAGTTCCTAAGCGAACAGCAATTGAAGCTCCAACTGCCATAAATACTGAAAGAAACAAGGTTTAAGAACCATTAAGAACTAGAAATAATTAATGAAAAAACTAGCCTATATTATTCAGAAAACAACCAGTAAGGATGAATTCCTAAGCGAACAACAATTGAAGCTCCAACTGCCATAAATAATACTGAAAGAAACAAAATTTAAGAACCATTAAGAACTAGAAATAATGAAAAAACTACCCTGTCCTATTCAGAAACAGAGTTTTAAGGTACATAATCTTGGCATTCAAATAAGGTACAATGAACAAAATAAATTCTTGAAGATACTTTTAAAATACGCTGTGCAAAACTGCTCCAAATGTACACTTATCCAAAAGAAAATGACCAAACAGATCAGTTCATTTAGTTTTTAAGCCATTATTTAAAAAACAAACACTATAGTTAATTTACCTGTGGAAAGAGAGTCACAACCATGGTCAAAAAGTTCCCCTAAGGGAGAACAAGAATTTGTTCTTCTGGCTTGTTTCCCATCAATAGCGTCCAGTGACTGGTAGATAAAAAGTCCAAGTGCACATAAAAGGTATGTCCAGTATGGTGCCTAAAAATAAATGTAAATAATAAAGACTGTTAAGTGGCAATAAGCTAACTTCTGTTTGAAAATAGTTCAGTATAAGCCAAGTAACATACTTTCTTGTGTTCATACTTTATATTACCCCAGTATGTTATACAAAAGATTCATAATCTTCCATTTAAAGATGAAAATTAAAATGAGAAATCAAATGAATTGCTCTAAGTCATCTGGGTCACAGAAGTCCATATTGTAAGAAGCACAAATTAAATGACCGAGCAAGGATTAGGACCCTGAGTTTGATTCTTAGTCCACAGGTCTTTTAACATGATACTATTCATATATGGCATCAGCTTTGAAATTATTCGGTTAAGTCTTTGCTCTGAAAAAAGACCTTAAAGACAAATTACAGAACCCTGCTTCCATTCATGATGGTGTATAAGGGGACTGGATTTACTCTCCCCCCTTAGAAAACTAGAAAAGCAATAAAATAAATGAAACAACAGTTTACAGACATTGCAGGCAATGCAGGACTGTGATTCCTAAAGGAAGGGAAAACAAATGACGTGAGCCCTATGGCTGCTCCAGCTTATTGCCCAGAGGCAGTTTCTAGGCCATAGCATAGCAATGGGGAACCCGAACAGAGCCCAGTGATCTTGCTGTGTTGAGGAGAAACACAGAGTTCAGGAAGGTCAAGGCAGCTATAGTTTGTGGAGCAGAGCATGGGAGAAGAGGAAGCTGCTCAGAGAAGGGCACGAGTTGTGATCTATAGAAGGGTACCTTTGGCTGAGAACCAGCCTGTGCCTGAATGAGACAAAACTACTAAGGTCAGGGAAAGAACCACTGGAAAGCACAAGGCCGCACAATTCTTGAAGCCCACACAAAATTGGGAATCATTCGTGTTCCTGCTATGCACAGTAGAAAGACCTCAACTGGGTAGAGTTCTCAGAAATGTATTGTCTTAGCAGTGGGGATAAATTAGCAATAGACTAAAGGCTTCTCTGGACAGCCCTAACAGACTTAAAGTCCAGCCTCAAAAGGATCCAGCTGATGCCAGTCAACTTACCTGTAACTATCACAGAGTACAACATCTTAAAGGAGTGATGATAATAATTTAAAAATCTAGTATCCCCAAAATTAAAACTAATAATGTTTGGCATCCACTCAAAAATTACTAGTCATTCAAAGAAGCAGGAGACTATTATCTACAAGTAGGAGTAAAATCAATCAGTGTAATCAAACCCAGGAATGGAATTGGCAGATGAGGACATTAAAAGTTATAAATATACTTCATATGTTCAAGAAGGTAGAGGAAAACATGAAAGACTCAAGTGAAACCTCTAGAAATGAAAAATACAATATTTGAAATGTAAAATAAGATTAATAGCACATTAGACACTGCAAAAGAAAAGATCAGTGAACTTGTAGGCTACTTATGGAAACTATCCAAAATGATGCACAGAAAGAAAAAAAGTCTAAGAATAACTGAACTGAGCATCAGTCATCTGTGGGGCAACAGACAGTCTAATATATGTGTAATTGGAGTCTTGGAAGGAGAGAAGAGAGAGGGTTGTACATGAAAAATACAAGAAGAAGAATGGCTAATAAATTTCCAAATTTGATGAAATCTTTAAACTCACATATTCAAGAAGCTCAACAAACCCCCAAGAAGAATATTTTTTAAGAACCTGCCAAGGAACATCGTAATCAAATTACTGAAAATCAGTCACGAAGAGAAAAACCATAAAAGCCAAAGGAAAAATGACATTACATACAGAAGCACAGATAATAATGAAAAAGGAACAAGTCAGTAAACTTGACAATAGATCAACAGAAATAATCCAATTTGAATGAGAGAGAGAAAAATATTTACAAATGATCATTCTTTTCTTTCAGTACTTTATAAATGTAGTATTCCACTTTCTCAGGGACCTGTATTATAATAGCAATAGTCAACCCAGAAATCTGTCTTAGAGAAGAATTAATAGCAAAATTGTTAAGAACTCAGGTTTTAAAGTTAGATCCATGTTTGAGTCCTTGGTTCTGTTATTTAATAGCCAAGTGACCTTGGACAAGTTATTTAAACTCCCCGAACTTTGGTTACCTCATAGGTAAGATGTAAATAATACTTACAGTTGTATCTGATGAAAAATTTCTTAGCTCTTTACACATAACCTGGCACATAGTAAGTGCTCAGTAAAGTTAGCTATTGTCATTAAATTGTTTTGCATACTTTTAGTGGGAAATACAATTTTTAAGTTATCAACTTAAGTATGGTTTATGTGGTAATTATATGAATATCCAGTCCACCTCCTACCCTATTCCTCAATCTTTCTAAGTAAATAGAAGTTTACTTTGAACTAACGTTATAAAAGTTTCAGGATTTGTTAATATTAAATGCCGAGCACTAATGATTATACTACCAACTGCTTAAAAGGACTTATTAAGTCTCTTTTATTTAAAAGAAAAGTAGCATAAATTAGAAATAACTTAAGAATAAAAGCAACCTGAGTTATAAACATAAAAATGTCATATTCAGTTTTGTTTAGCATGTTTTTAAAAGACTTACTGGAAACTATGAAACAATTTAAGAGAGGGCTAAAAACAGAATTGAGAAATCACGACAGTACAAAAATAAAAAACAAAATAAACTACCTAGAATCTTTTAAAAGGATTCCAATAATCCTGTTAACTCTTTTTCCAACCATCCAGCTCTTACCCATTTTTCCTACTATGAAAAATTATATTGTTTTAATTTTGATAACAAAAGGAGACAGTTATATTCCATTTCTCCTTTCTATGCACAGTACCTTCTTTTATTGAAAATTTGGGGCTTCTCAAGAAACACTCCCAAATTTTCACATTAAAAGCTTAATTTTGGGCTGGCCGGGTGGCTCAGGTGGTGGGAGCGCCGTGCTCCTAACGCCGAGATCACCGGTGTGGGCTGCCGTGTGCTACTATGGGCTACCCTGTGCTGCCATGAGCAGCCAGTGGCCAGCGTGAATGGCCGGCGGCCAGCGTGAATGGCCGGCGGCCAGCGAGAGCTGCCGTGAGCTGCTGTGAGCGGCTGACCTACCACTGGCGACTGACTGCCTCAGCCAGGGGGAGCGCAAGGCTCATAACACCGGCATGGGCCAGGGAGCTGTGTCCTACACAACTAGACTGAGAAACAATGGCTTGAACCAGAGTGTGGGAGGGAGGCGGAAAAGAGGGGGGGAAAAACCTTAATTCTGACCTCTGTTCTGGGAGACTGGCTGCTGGCAAGTCTAAAGGTCAAGGAGTTAATGGAAATCCATACTGAAATAAATTTGGTTACTCCTGGACACCATGGTTGGGGGAGAACTCTGCCCCTCCTTTAGAAAAAGGAAACGAAGTCTGGTTCACTAGTTTAAAACTACTTCACTAGGATACTACAGGAGTTACATTTAAAGTTTAAGCAGGTAAAGAGGGGCAGGGGTAGTTTAAAGAGGGAAAAGAGAGAAGAGGTCTAGGCAAAAACCAAGGTAGAGGCCTGAAAGGAAAAGGTTTATTCAGACAGACAATCCATAGGTAATTACTAACGAGATAAAATTGGAAAGGTAATAACATTTCTTAAACAGTACAACACAGGACATTTTTAAAAAATGTAGTATTTTATTTGATACAATAGCAATCCAGAGACAGGGCAGTCATTATCATGTTGTTTTCATTAAAGATAAAAGTGAAACTTAGAGAGTGGTGATAAAGTCACATCAAAACAAGCAGCTAGACTGGGTCCAGGATTCAAACTCAGGTCTTCTGACCTGCCCTAAGCTCTGAGATCTATTCTGTGCCTGCCACAGGACTGGATGGCCTTCCCCACCTGGAGTCTTACTTCACAGACTTCCTAGTCCCGTCAAGTCTGCTGAGAAGCACTTTCCCCTCTCTCACACAAGACTATTTCAAGTGCACTGAGCCACAGGAAATGGCTGCAAGTCTCGTGAGGCTTCCTATCTTTTAAACCCAGAAAAGCACACTGATCCACCAAAACCCAGCTCACTCCTTTTCCCATCTTCCCAAGGCCTCAGGAGCCTGAGCTACTTTCTCTTTTCCCTGCTGTCATCACCTCCATTCCCACCTGGAAGCTATTGAATAGTTTGCAAAATTTCAACTTCTTTTCTAATCTGTTATCTCTGCAAAACAGGCCTCAGGCTGGAGATCCCCTTGGCGAGGTGCAGCAACACACTTCCTTCCAGGGGTCTCCCCCAAAGGGTGTAATTGCAGGATGGACAGAGCCACCCCAACTCAATTCCAGTTTTCATGTAAACTTATTTTCAAAAATTTTAAATGGAAGTATGGAAAACTCAGGCTTGCGTTATGCATTATAAAGTCATGAGCAATGTATCAGAATACTTCTATTGAAGGAACCTATTCCAAAGAGTAGAACTTCAGGTAATATTAGATTCCTAACATTTAAAGTTTTAAATTATATAATATTCTTAATATCTACTGTATCCTTTAAGATCAGAATTTAACAATATATCATAGAAATCTTTCCAGGTCAAACATACAGATCTACATCAATCATTCTTTTAAATAACTGCATGGTATTCAATTACGTGGCTATGTCACAATTTACATAATAACTTTACTAATGATGAATCTTACATGACTTCAGGAAAGATTATTTATTATATAAGTTTATTCTAAAAAACAAGATAGTTACTAAGGATCAATCATTACCCCTAGTCATTAAAAAACACAAACTAATAAATTTAAATCACTTTTCAGTTACACCACTGAAAAAGATCTGTATAAAATTATTTGAGAAATTTTACTTTTTTCTAGTTAAATTATAGCTTTGTATTATTCATTATAGAATAGAGAAACCAGAGGTCTGAACCAGATGATATGGCAATTGTTCTTGTTAAAAATAACTCTGGATCAGAGAGAACACTCATATGTGGATGAATTATTCACGCTGGATATCATACCCATTTTTATACATGTGTTTGAATGAGCACATGCGTCAAGACAAGACTTAGAAAGTGTCAATGAGAATATCCCTGCTCACTGGACAAACTTTACTTACAGCTCGGACCTTAAAATACTGGATTTTCTAGAACACAGTCTTAGGTCTTCTGTAGATAAAAATGCTAGACTAGTTTCCAAGGTCCCTATTCATATTAGAATATAATCCTCTCAAGGGTACGAGGCATGTTGTTTGTTTTTAAAATCTGCCGTACATACCACAGGAGCTAAACAACTAGATGATTAAAACTAACTGATGATCTAAATGTTTCCGACTAGGCAGTAGGTTCCCTGGTAATCTATCAGTTAAAATGGTTTCCAAAGGGAAGAATACATACCCCAGGTTTTCCTGGCAGAGTGGTTAGGAGTGTGGAGTCTGGACTTACCTGCACCCAGATCCCTGCTTTGCCATTATAAGCAGAGTGAATTGGATGAGTTATGTAACCTCTCAGTGCCTCAATCTCTATCAAAAACGGGAATAATCACTGTTCCTGCCTTATTGTGAGAATTACATGAATTATTATATGTAAAGTGCTTAGAAAGGTACCTGATTTATGGAAGGAGCTCAGTAAAATTTAATTATTATAATTGTCATTAGTGATACTACATAAGATAATTTTAGGTGATTCATGGGTAAAGTTTTCATTTTAACATTTATGTCTTTATTTTAATGTATTTTGGAAAATCATTTATTTAATATAGTTTTAAAAATAGCTACCATAGCTATCAAATCAATGATTTTATAGATATCAAGGCTTCAAATGAGTCTAAATCTTTAAAAAAGAGTAGGTTTAAAGTTGATGAAAGAAAAATAGTAAATAAAAAATAGTATAGGTAATACACAAAAGCAAAAATCTTCCCAAATTAAAATTTAGGAAATACTGGAACTATTCATTGCCTAATTATATGAATTTTTGTACTTAAAAAAAAAAAAGTATGTTTTTGCTTTAAATAACCTTGGATATGAGTTGATACATATCCAAAAGATATTATATAACCAGTAGCTACTGGGTCAGCTGGTAACAGGGACATTTCAATGATCCAAACATCAACTGACTTCTCTCTCCATAAAAATAGAAACTGCATTTATAACAGGTAGGAAGAAAGAAAACTGGAAGACAGATCATGCATATGTGAAAAAATGTAATGCTGGTGTGGTGTTAAATGGTGGACTTTGTACCCAGTCGGTGGTTCTAGTCATTTTTAAAGGGAAAATTCATGGAGTTTCTAATAGACTGCTACTCTGACACTGCTCTAACCCCTATTACGTGCCTATGATATAGTTAAGACTTTTAACTGTGGTGGATGAGGCACTTCCTTGTTTACAGAGGGAGGCTCCCCTGAGGCCTGGAAGGCTCCAGGGCATTTGGTGTCAGGAAGGGTAAGATTGTTCTCACACCAATCAGAAAGGGTCCTGGGGGCTTACTGGTTTCAACAGGGACCTTTGGCCTCAGCTGTGGTTAGGGGCCAGCATCTGAGAGAACACAGGATTTCAGGAAATGAGGCAGGTTATAAGCTGGGGGAAGGAAACCAGGCAGCACACCAATGCGGTTTAACCAGCACTTCAGGGCCTAAGAAAATCCTCACGACATCGGAAATTTGTACTTTGAAAGGTAGCCTTCTTTCTTTTTATATTTCTTGCGGAACAGTCTTTTTTTAAAAAAAAAAACCACACACACAAAAAAAACCTCCTTTAGTTCTTACTAGAGTTCTTGTTGAAAATGCCACACTCACTGTGCTATGGGGAACAGGAAGGAAGAGACTCTCCAGGCCAGATCTATCATCATCAGTTGTATTGGGTGTTTTAACCTCTGTCCTGTTTTTTAACTTCAGAAAACCCAAGTGGTCGAAGCAAGCCCTGTGTCCAGGTCAAATATAGCAGGAGTGGGATTTAAAGCTCTTCCTATACACTACAATGCCATGTTTTATCTACATTGAGCCAGAATTTTAAAGGAGAAACAGCTTAGTCCTTGGGAATCAGTATAGCAAAACCACAGGAATCAAAGAGGCAAATCTCAAAGAAAAGCTACTTCCACCTGCAGAAGTTCCTTCTAGACAGGGACAGGACTTGGGTGAGGCAAAGTGAGGCCCACTGGCTGCAGAATTTAAGGGGACATTTATTCCCAGGGTTGTGAACTTGCCTGCGTAAATTCTGAGGCCTTAGTGCCTGCCTGCCTCACTCTAATACCTGCCCTGCTTCTAGAATTTTCACCTCCTGAAAGTTTGGAGTTTATACTTTGTTTTAGAAAGAGAGGCCAATCCCTTACAACATTCCTGCCTTAACAAATGATGCTTGATAAGTTATTGAGCTGGTTTAAAAAAAAAGGAAAAAAAAGGGATCTAAGTGATAAAAAAAAAAGGGATCTAAGTGATACTAGATTTCAAAGAAACGAAACCTATAAAAAGTTGAGAAGGAATCTGTAGATTATTGCCTTTTCTTATTATTCCCCCAACAAATAATTCTTTATAGTGCAAAGGCAACTATAATCTGAAATAAGACAGGGATTAAAACATTTCTTAAGGTCTTTCTGACTTCCTCAGATATACTTGCTTTTTGGTTCAACTTTCTATCATAAAAGAAATTATTCCATGCCCTTGACCTAGCTCTATGCTGGGCACATATCAGCTATAAACATACTGTTAACAGAGACACTGACATTGATTTGTATACACAGACCAAGAGGGCAGAGCACAAACATCTACTCAAATAAACTTAAAAGAGAATGGTGCCACAGTTTATATCAGCCAAAAACAGGTGTCTGAGTGTTTTGTGGTAGAGAAATGCTACGAGGCTAGAGCTTGAAGAACTAGATTCAAATCACTGAGTTTTCTCATATGCAGACATAGGAATTGCATTAAATAAGCTCTAAGGTCCTTCAAACTGTTGGAGTCTATGATTCTATTTTAGAATTAGACGGACAAGGAATGACCGCCAAGGACAGAACCGCATTCAGATAGAACTGCTTCATCAAGGTAAGGAGGAGGCCATTCGGTTCTTGTTTTCTCTACTCACCCTAACTCTTGCTTACTCTTGTTAAAATCACAACTGATAAGTATTTAATCCAAGGCCAGCTAAAACTGGTTAAGGGTGGGAAAGCATGATCTCCCAAGATTACATTTTGTTATTTCATTCATGCAGTTAATAATTTAGCAAATATTTACTAAACCTCTGCTTTATGAAAGGCACCAGTGGGCAATCGCTGTCTGAATTTAAACTTTGGCAGGTTGTCCTGCTCAGTAAGGACACATACATAACCGAAATGGAGAAGTTCCACTAGAGAGCTACAAAGTCCTATGGTGGAAACATAGCTTTCTTGTTGGAATCCAGGTCTCCATTAAAGCTGTATACCTTGGAAGAGGTTAATTTCCCTTCAGTTTCCTCATCTAGAAAATGGGGATAGTAATAATACCTTTTCACAAAGTTATAGAGGATTAAATGAGAAAATAGACAAAAGCAGCTTAAAATAATGCCAGGTAGGTAGTCAATACCAGGTAAATGTTCATCATTGTTGTTATTATTGGAGTTGAGAGGATTAAGTGGTTGATTTGACGCCAAGGAGGAAGAAATGTTTTCCTAAGGAGGCAGTATTAGAACTGGGCATTAAACGATGGAAGTTGCACAGGAGAAGGGAAAAGGAAGGAGAAAAGAGAAGGACAGGAAGAAAAGAAATCCTTGCTATACAGTAAGCAGTTTGATTTGGCTGGAGTGGAAAGTTCCTTAACAGAAATGGTGGTATGAAATGCAATTCAGAGCACAGTTGTAGACGCTTAACTTCCATCATTTAACTTCTTTCTATTAATTTCCCTTCATCCCCAGTCATATCCTAGAAAATAACACAGTAGTTAAAAAATAGAGCAAATATTATTAATATAGCTATGTAGTCAGCATTACATGGGTAGATAAGCCTACACATCTAAATCCAAAAATCTTAAGTATTTTTCCTGACCCTTTGTGGAAGCAATCTCTCAAGTCTGAAAAGCACTAAGAATTCGTAAGTCTAAGAATCAGAAACAAGTTCCAAGCCAGGTTAAAGTCATTTAACTCTCCGGACCTCAATTTTCTCTTCATAAAAATACATAGTACTACCATGACTTCAAAATGAATGGAAAGGCCATTCTAGGAAGGGAAAAAACTTGCCAGCCTCCTTGGGTTGATCTAAGACATAAATGCAACAAGGGATATGAGAGCACTTACATACCTGATGAATATTACATAAGATACAAGGTATTTTTCCTACATACCACATACAAAAAGGCAGGAACTCCAAACAAGAAAGTGGAGGTATATGTGAAAAATAAGCTTTGGTGTCACACTGACTAGGATCTGAATCTTGCCTGATCCTATCATTTCCTAGCTCTGTAACCTGAAAACATAACGGCCTGAACCCTTATGCTTCTTTCATGCTTTTGCTAGAATTACCAGACAGGCAATGTGAATCCTGTAATGGTGTTTCTCTTCACTGCTTTAGCCACGTAGAACCATGTGCAGGATGCAATGACATACATTTTAGAAACTCTTCTCAGTTTCATCTTATTATTTTAACTCTGACTGCCCCTTTTTGGATCATTCTGATTTTTTTCCCTTTTTTATTTTTTATTTTTTTGGAAAAGTGGCTCCCTTTTTTTGAAATGAGGCTTCACCTAAAAATTATTTAATCATAGTTTTACCTCTTCCATCAGGCTCTCCTTGACGTCCCTAAATAGAATCTCTTGGATTTGTATGTATGCCCTGCTCTTTGTAAGTGTTCCACAAGTGGTTCTTAAATTCATAATAATATTGAAAAGTTCACAATTTAATTGACAAATATCAGAAACACCCAAATACTGTTAGCCAAATCTTGGCCCAAGAAACACTAAATTTTATTACATATTTTCAGGACATTTTTAAGAACAGTAATCTTTTTAATATGTTGAGCAAATTATAATTTTCTATGTTTATATGCAGGTAATATATCATTTGGCCCTCACTGCATCCTTGTGAAATTGGTTTGGCAGCTATTACTTTGTTTTACACACGGGGAAACAGACCAACTGGTCTCTGCAAGGTGTGGCACAGCCACATTAGAACCCAAGTCTTCCACTTCTAACCCAGCACTCTTTTCATTCTAGCCTAAAAGTAAAGCAACTTATTTTTTTCAAACAATATGGAAATGAGTAACAATGGGAATTTCTGCCAAAAAAATCATGTATAATAAACATAACCGTCAGTCCACAAGAACTGTTTAAAATGTGGGCTGTGTTAATTATTTTTAAAAATGGATGCATACATGGAAGGCATGGGATATTTCCACTGTATTCCTGCTATCCAACCTCACATTAGTTCTCCACAGGACCTATATACACTCAAATATGATTATAAAGGGATTTCACTATTTAGAGGGCAAAGAGGAGAAAGCAATGTCACAGAACGTGCAGTGTAACGTTTATCCGTATACTCTAAAAGGCTATAGATGAGTGGACCCTCTCTGCTTCCTAAGCCCTCCACACTCAGCCCAAGGGGTGCTTCTCATTAACAGTTGTCCAAAGCCCACATTATTTACTCTTCTTATTTGATACACAGGTCAAATACTGATTGCTAATAAAATCTGTTGGCTTTTGTGATCCCTGGTGATAAGGATTATCACCTTGCTAACACCTTAGTTTGTTTTCCACGAAAAAGTCAAGGAAGCAGAGGAAGTTACCTCTTAAAAGTAACTTATCTTTGATCAGGGCTACCAGTAATTTCTGGATCACTAGCACACCCTTGAGAAACATAAGATAGTAAGTGTCCAAAGGGCATCTCGGCCTTGGCCAACCTGACCACAAGCCCTGCTGTCAGGCAGGATGGGGATATGGGTGTTCAGTCCCCATTGTGTCACTGCTCCTTCATCCCACAGCTTGGCACCGGATGGGGTGGCGGCCAGGCAGGCTGGTACCCGGCTCGCAGTGACCTTGACAGCCCCTCCATCTGGGAGAGGCTCAGGGTGGGCATGGGACTGGGGTTAGCGGCGTGACAGCCTCTAGGCGGCCCCGGGGAGTCTCCCAGCGGACGCGGCGCGGGGGCAGCGGCCGTGTCCGCCCCTCCGCGGCCCCCGGGAGGCTGAGCCGCGTGGGGGTCTCCCCACTCTCTGGGCGCCTCCGGCGGCGGGACTGCGGGACACTTGGGGCGGAGTCGGACGGGGGACGCGGGGCTCCTGGGGACAGCAGTTGGGGGTCCTTACGGCGCGGCCGAGGAGCGGGCGCGGGCGGGCCCTACCTCCTCCGTGATCGTGGGGCAGTAGGAGATGAGCACGAGCGTGGTGAGCAGGTTGACGGCGAGGCCCAGGAGGGTGATGGAGTTGGGGGCGATCCACAGCGGGACCCACTGGAGCAGCCAGGTCCAGTAGAGCTGCAGCGGCGGCTCGAACAGCGAGATGCCCGCGGCGCTGTAGCGGTGCTCCTCCAGCCGCCGCAGCTGCGCGGCGCTCAGCGGCTCTGCCAGCGCCCTCAGCCAGCGCGGCGCCGGCCTGGCCCCGGCGCCCGCCGCCATGGCCGCCTGCGGGCCCGGTCGCTGCGAGCGAGCGCAGCCCGCGCCCGCCGCCAGGGCGGGGAGAGATGAAGGGAGGGGCTCGCGGGCCTGGGCCTGCGCGGGCCGCGTGGGACGAGAGAGTTCGGCGCTCTGGGCCGAGGTCGTAGTCAGGCGGGGCCTCCCCGGGTCCCCGGGCCTCCGCCCCCAGAGCATCTTGGCAGCGGGTGAGGCCGCGAGCTGGGGGTGGGGCCTCTGGGGCGAGGTGGGGGAGAGCCCGGCGAGGTGTCAGGGAGGTAGGACCGGCTCTCACGGGCCATCAGGTCACCATTAGGGCCCTTCTGATGGTAACTTTTATAACTGGCGCGCAAAGGGCCCTTTGGGCTTGATGCACCTGTCTCTAAGGTCCAGTTCTTCTTCCGGGGCGTCTGGGAACGCTCCCCTAAGGGAAGTCTCCCTTGCTGGACGGTTAGGGAGGTGTTTCCTCTATCTTGTGATCGGTGAACAAACAACTCCGTTCCCCCAATGTGCGTCTGCTCTGGCCCTTGGCTAGCCACACTGCAGGACGACGTTGCCTGCAGAGCCTGGGGGTGGGGGAGGACGGGGTGAGAACAACATTTGCCCGCACGGTGGCCCCATCTGTCTGCCGAAGAGAGGTCCCGCCTGATAAACACTCAAGGACAATTCTTCCTTCCAACTCCCAGGACGGGGCTCTGCCATGTATTCGTTCTGACGAATCCTTACTGCGGGTTCAGGGTTCAGAGACTAAAGTGCTAGGACTAAAAATCAGGACTTGGAAACACTATCTAACAAGGTTGAAACCCAAAAGCCCATTTTTTTGAGCATCTAATAACAGTAACAAAGGATAATTCTACACACACCCTTCCGTGGGAATAGAGCGTCGGGTCTAGGCAGTGTCCTCCCACTGCACGCAGGGAACCACACCGCACATCTGGTAGTTCACCAGCCCTTACCTCACAATGCACCCAGTTAGACAGAATGTCCTGTCATAAACATGTTACATTGAGATAAGCCTGCAACTTGCCTTTTTTTTTCACTTCATGGTTCTGATCTGGATGCACTTTTCTAAGGCACAGAACAAGTTCAGAAATTGTGCTAAAAATAGTTGTGTTGGGCAATGCCTATCAGCAGATGCAGTTTGTCCCACAGGATTCATGGTAACACCTCAGAGAAGGGTCAGCAAACTACTACTTAGCCCACCACCTGTTTTTGTACAGCCCCTGAGCTAAGTCTGGTTTTTACATTTTTAAATGATTGCAAAAAAATCAAAAGAATTCTTTGTGACATGAAATTATATGAAATTCATATTTCAGTGCCATGAGTAAAGCCATGTTTGTATTTTACATACTGTTTCTGACCACTTTTGTGTTCAAAGAGCAAAGTTCCGTGGTTGCGACAGGACCCTATCTATGGTCTACAAAGCCTAGACTATTTACTGTCTGGCCCTTCACAGAAAAAAAGTTTGGCAATTCTGCCTCAGAGACATATGGGGGTGTCTACTGGCCAAACCATTTATTGAATGTACATCTACTAATCTTTAATGTGAAAAATGATGCTGACAAATGAAGGAAAGGAATCAGAATGATAGATCCCCTTTTAACTGTGCTGGTTTTATGGACAGTAAACTTGGAGACATCTACTTTTAAATTTATCAATGCCATGAATAATCCAAGGAAAAATCCTTTTCCAGATTAATAAATTTAGCTGTATTAATGTTTTTGTTTCTTTTTTGTTTTATATTCTATCTATGAGTGAAATCATATGGTTTTTGTCCTTTTGTTGGACTTATTTCACTTAGGATAATACCCTCAAGATCCATCCATGTTGTCCAAATGGCAATATTTCATATTTTTTATGGCTGAGTAGTATTTCATTATACATATATACACTACATCTTCTTTATCCATTCATCCATTGATGGACTCTTAGGTTCTTTCCATATCTTGGTTACTGTGTATAATGCTGCAATGAACACAAGTGTACAGGTATCTTTTTGAATTAGTGTTTTCATATTCTTTGGATAAATATCCAGAAAAGGAATTGCTGGATCATATGGTAGCTCTGTTCTCAATTTTTTGAGGATCCTGTATACTGTTTTCCATAGTGGCTGCACCAATTTATAATTCCACAAATAGTGTACAATTTGTGGAATAGTGTTCCCTTTTCTTTACATCCTCTCCAAAATCTAACTAGAAAGCTCTGCACAGCCGAGGAAACCATCAACAAAACAAAAAGGGAACCAACTGAATGAGAGAAGGTATTTGCAAATGCTATATATATGATAAGGGGTTAATACCAAAATATATCAAGAACCCATGCAACTCAACAACAAAAAAACAAATAACCCAATTAAAAAATTGGCAGAGAATCTGAAGAGACATTATTCAAAGGAAGACATACAGAAGACCAACAAGCACATGAAAAGATGTTCAATATCACTAATTAGGGATATGCAAATCCAAACTACTTAAAAAACAAAGTAAACAAACAAAACAGAAATAGATTGATAGATAACAGAGAACAAGCTGATGGCTGCTGGAGGGAAGGGAGCCTGAGTACCTGAGTGAAAAAGATGAAGAGTGTAAGAAGTACAAAGTACAATCGTAGTTATGAAATAGTTAAGGGGATGTAAAGCACAGCATTAGGGAACAGAGGTGATATTGCAATAACTATGTACGGTATCAGGTGGATACTAAATCAGGGAGATCATAAATTCTATAAATGTCTAACCACTATGCTGTACACCTGAAACTAATGTTAAATAATACTGAATGTCAACTGTAACTGGAAAAAAAGAAAAAAAGAAATTAAAAGACTGCAATGAGATATCACCTCACACCTGTTAGAATGAATGGCTATCATCACAAAACAAGAAGTAACAAGTGTTGGCAAGGATGTAGGAGGGATACTTTAATCAGAATATCTTTCTTTTGGGGTATCTGAAAGAGGATGGCCCCAAATAAATATCCATAGAAGAAACTAGAGAGAAAGAGGGCTGAAGCTGCACCTCTGCAATCCTAACGAGCACATGAATCTCTTGTAGGTCCTGTAATAATGCAGGTTCTCAGTTAGTGGATCTGGAGAGTGAGAGTGGGTGGAGCTGAGAGTTTTCATTCCTAACAAGCTCCCAGGTGACGCTGCTGCTCATTGGACCACATTTTGAGTAACAGGGAACTGAAGCATACAGTCTCAGAAGGCTTGGGGGGGAGGTACCACTTTGAACAAGCCCCTTGAACCCCAGGTGGAAGAGGACGGTGCAGAAAGAAGAGAGAAAGGACTCAGGGCAATTAAGGGATGAGAAAGGCCAGCTTGACTCAGTTTTGCTTAAGGCAGTTCTTTCCAGAGCAAAGAAAAATAAGATGGATGGATAGATAGATAGATAGATAGATAGATAGATAGATAGATAGATATGTAGATACGTAGATACATAGATAGATGATTGATAGATAGATGTTGAAGATTTTCTATTTTATTTTATTTTATATTTTTGATTTTTTGCTTTATACATATTTTTTAAGTGTGTGTATTTTAGTTGATCACATAATACAAATTCTGTGGAATTGTGATCTACTTGTTGGTCCTTGGTGAAGGTGTTGGTTGGTGAAGTTCTTTTTCCATTTTTTAAATTAGTTCTAGGTGTACAAAGCAACATAATAGTTACACATTTAAACCCCTCATAAGGTGGTAACCCGCCCCCCAAGCTACTACCCCTCACATCTTATATAGCTGTTATATATAGCTGTTACAATATCATCAACTATCTTCCCTGTGTTGTACTCCACATCCTGTGACTATATATGCCTATATATTTAGTTATAGTTGACATTCAACATTACTCTACTTCAGCTTCAGGTATATAGCTCATTGGTCAGGCATCTGCACAGTCTATGACGTGATCCCCCTGATAAGTCCAGTGCCCATCTGGCACCTTACATGATCTTTACAATATTGTTGATTATATACACCATACTGTATTAACTACCAATTTGTATTTCTTAATACCTTCACCTTTTTCACCCTTCCCCTAACCCCATTCCCAGCTATCACCCTGATATATCTAGTACCTATCTGGCCTAGGTATAACCATACCTAGTTATTACAATATTATTGAGTATGTTCCTTATGCTATATCCTCATGACTACCCAATTTTTACTTCTTAATCCCTTCCCCTTTCACCCATCCTTAACCCCGCTCCCATCTTAAAGAAATCCCTCTAAGATTCCTTGTAATACTGGTTTGGTGATGATGAACTCCTTTAGCTTTTTCTTGTCTGGGAAGCTCCTTATCTGTCCTTCAATTCTAAATGACTTAACTGGGTAGAGCAATCTTGGTTGTATGACATTGCTTTTCATCACTTGAAATATTTCCTGCCCTTCCCTTCTTGCCTGCAAAGTTTCTGTTGAGAAATCAGCTGACAGTTGTATGGGGGCTCCCTGGTAGGTAACTAACTGCTTTTCCCTTGCTGCTTTTAAGATTCTTCGTCTTTAACCTTTGGCATTTTAATTATGATGTGTCTTGGTGTTGGCCTGTTTGGGTTCATCTTGTTTGGGGCTCTCTGTGCTTCCTGGGTTTGTATGTCCATTTCCTTCACCAGACTAGGGAAGTTTTGTATCATTATTTCTTCAAACTGGTTTTCAATTCCTTGTTTTCTCTCTTCTTCTTCTGGTACCCCTATAATGCAAATGTTGGTATGCTTGATATTGTCCCGGAGGCCCCTTAAACTCGCCTCAATTTTTTGGATTGTTTTTTCTTTTTGCTGTTCTGGTTGGGTGTTTTCTGCTACCTTATCTTCTACATCACTGGATGGATCCTCTGTTTCATCTAATCTATTGTTGATTCCCTGTAATATATTCTTCATTTCCATTATTGTATCCTTTATTTCTGACTCGTTCTTTTTTATGGTTTTCATCTCTCTGTTGAAGTTCTCCCTGAGGTCATTGAGCATTCTTATAACCATATATCAGATGTTTGGAACTCTGCATCTGATAGATTGCTTGTCTCCATTTTGCTTTGTTCTTTTTCTGGAGCTTTGTTCTGTTATTTGGGACATGTTTCTCTGTCTCCCCATTTTGGCTGCCTCTCTGTGTTTGTTTCTATGTATTAGGTAGGGCTGCTATGCCTTCCAGTCTTAGTAGATTGGCCTTATGTAGTAGGTGTCCTGTGGGGTTCACTGGCACAGTCTTTCTGTTCACCTGAGCCACGCGCTCCAAGTGTGTCCCTTGTATGGGTTGTGTGTGCCCTCCTCTTGTAGTTGAGATTTCGTTGATAATTTCACATCAGTGGGAGGGACTGACCCCTGGGATCACTGGTTGTGAGGACTGGCCTTGACTACAGTGGAAGAGTTGTTTGTGCAGGGGCTGATCCTACAGAGCAGGAGCTGCCTCAGCAGGGCTCTGGTGCCTGCCCGATCTGCCCCTTGTGTGTGTCGTACTTGGAGACGGCTGGGTGATGCTCCAGCTTGTTTTGAAGCTGGCCACTGGGGGCGCCAACCCCAGGACCACCTTAGAGGGAATCTGCTGTCAGTCTACTTCAGCCATAGCTCATGCCCCACGTGGGGCCACCCAGCAGGAGTGTCATGCAGGGTCTCTAGTCCTGCTCCCCGCACAAGAACACAGGATATGGTGAGGCCCAAAAGGAATGCCAATGGAGCCATCGGTAGGGGAGTCATACCATTATACTCTCGGTGGCAGCTGGGTTGGAGACACAGGAAGCAGGAGCCACTGGATCCGCAACCTGCCGTCCCGCTTCTCTGTCAACCCACCTCACTTGCTAACTGCAATCCGCACTTTCTAGCCTAGCCATGGCAGTTATATCAGTGGCTAATGGCTAACCAGTAACAGCTGATGGCCAACTAGTCACAGCTGATGGTCATCTACTCCCCAAGCCAGCACCTTTCCACTTGAGGGCGAGAGTCTGGAAACTGCTCTTCTTGCTCTGTCCCAACACTGAGCCAGAAAGAAATACGCAGATGGCTGCCGCCCTTGCTATGCTTGGAAGCACCTTGAGAGGCCAAGCCATGAACCTAGGCCGGCTGCCACTTGTGCTGGCTTAGGGCTGCTCGGCCAGAGGTACTGGATGCACTCAAGCCAGATGCTGCTTGTCTAGGTGCTGTGAACCTTTGAGAGTCTAGGAAAGTCTGCAGCTCGAGCCAAAGCAGGTGGTCTGCGTGTAAAAGCTGCTGGAAGCGGCCTGGGTGTGCCTGAAAGTTGGGTGGGGTCAGGTGTCTCAAATTGCCAGGGCGGGGTAACAATGGACTTCAGAGACTCAGATATGGTGGCCACCTGTGTTCGTGCCAGGAAGAGGGAGGTCTCAACAAAGGAACAATGGCCTCCTCCAGCTCCCCCGTCCAGGAGAAAGCCACCTCTCCAGGCCAAGTCCCAAGCCAGACAACTCAATTCCCCACTATATGTCCCTGCCGCCTTTCCAGCTGCTGCCCCAGCGCTGGAGCTCAGAGCGAGTGATTCTGTTGGTGGGTAAGTCCGTGCATGTTCCCTTTAAGAGGAGCACCTGTGAGAGCTGCCACACTCAGTCTCACTCAGTCACAATCTCCACTGGTTTTCACAGCCAGAATTTATGGGGACTTCTCTCCCCTGCACTGGAACCCTGGGCTGGGGTGGAGCAGGGATAGCTTGCTCCTCTAGGGGGGCCCCCCAGCTGAAATACCCCTCCCGATCTTTAAAGGTCACATGCTGGTGTGGGACCAGCCCCTTCCTCACGTCTGCCCTTCCTACCAGCCGGGAGGTGGCTTCTTCCTCAAGTCCTTAGCTGAAAGGCTTCAGTTCAGCTTGATTTTAGGCGATTCTCAATAATGGGTGTTTTGTAGATTAATTGTAATTTTGATGTGGTTGTGAAAAGGTAAACACAGCGTTTACCTACTGCCCCATCTTGGTTCCCTGGATCGGTGAACTTTGTTTTTTTTTTTCTTAACATGATACTGTGCTTCCCAGGCTGGGATACCTTTAGCTCCCTGACAATATGCCTGGAACAACACCCATTTGAAGATCTAGGAAGAAAAATTTGTTTTCTATTGAATAAACTCATACATCACGGAGAAGTAGACAACAGGTGGATAAACTTGAATGAATCTGAGAGGTGTGGCAGTAGCTTCAGGGTACGCTCTCGCATCCTGTCCCAGGTTTCCTTTCTTTGGCAAATAGCAATGCAGCAGTGGTGAACAGGGTTAAGAAACCGTGACTGAGATAATGCCTGTAAAGCACATAAGTAGGTGCTCTTTTCTTTTTATGGTTGATTTTCTCACTGCTGTTTCCTCTTTCTTTTAGTTCCTTGCCTGGTAAGATTGTTTCTGGCTTCATTTCTCTCTCTGAGCTTGACGGCCCTTCCCTTTGTACAAATAATCAGGTGTTAGTTCATCTTCCTTTTCCTGCCCTCTGCTGGATGTTGATCCTTGGTCTTGGCCTTCACGGAGCCCCTCCTTGCCACATCCTCCCTATCTTTCCATCACTCTTGGTTCACTTCTTCAGGGAGTGGATTTACTAAAGGCAGACTTTCGGTCAGAGCCCCTGCTGGCCATTGTAAGGACTTAATAATCATCGAAGGACATGGGAACAACTTATTGCACCAATGAATTCCAACTTCTATTGGTAGCTAATGTTTATTGAAACCTAACTATGAGCTATTAAGAAGTGTGTAAAGATAATCGTGCAGGAAGAGAGGCTCTGCCTCTTCTTGGCAACCTCCATTATTACCCAATCTGACTCCAGCTTGGTGGTATCTCCCAGGGTAGAAATGGGAACTGGATTTACAATGACCCCCTACTGGTGGACACACTCAGTAGGGAGGCCAGGATGAACAGCCCAATGTCAGTTTATCCAATAGCCTGCAGGGGGTACATTATTTGGCTCATTAGTGCCTGGAATTTTCCAAGTGACCAGATGATTTCAAACCAGCAGTTGGTTTATTTGGCAACATGGCTCCTTTCCAATTACCCTTTGTCCCAATCATCCAAGAGAGAGATGCCTTACAAAGTCTGAATTATGATTTCTTTCCTTGCCATAGGGTGGCTGGTAACCCCTAGACAGTTTTTTCTTTTTTTTCATTAACTTAAAACATTTTAAGGTTTTAAATTGGTATAGAATGCCTTTAAGATGATTTCTTGGGCTCTATCCAAGACTAGGGTAAGGGTGAGAGTAGAGTAATAAAAGGAGGGACTCTCTTGCCTGTGGATAGCTGTGTAAGTGTTTATCTACAAAGAACAGACAGATTCTTTCTAAAGCTATTGCTTGGGAGACAAGGAAGCTTTGGTTGACTGTGCAGTAGAATGCAAGGCTTTTTCCTTCGATGATTTGAATCACCCAGTGCCCCAAGCCACACTCTGAGTGACCCCTCTGGGAGTGTTGAACTGTCTTGCTGCCTCCCTGGTATTTCATTCTATCTACTCCAGATAGAAGAAAAGTATTCAGCTAGGCCAGAGATTGCTCAGGTCAGTGCATTTGGGGACAAAGAAAGATCATTAAGGGACTTTAAGAGGCTGATGACAGCGCTTAGAATCAGGAGAACTGGTCATTCCCTGGGTGGGTTTGTTTCTCTAGTCTACACCAATTTATCAAAATTTAATTCCAAAGGAATTTAAAAATATCTATATGTAGCCCCTGAATCTTTGTTGCAAGGATGGTAATTTGTGGCCCAGGAATAAGGAAATAAAACAAATGATTTTTATTTACTGAATTATTTATTAATTTATTGGCTTACACAATGAATATTTATTTCACATAGTTCTGGAGGCTAAAATCAGGGTGTTGACAGATTCGGTGTCTGGTGAGGACCTGCTTCCTGGTTTGTAGATGGCTGTCTTCTTGTATCTTTCGATGGTGGAGAGGGAGAGGGACTAGAGTTCAACTTAGAATCAATTAATATTATATGGAGAATTGGTAATACTCTGGTGTTATTATTCCTTATTCTACTCTTACTCCTAGGGAAAAAGAGGCCAAATTTATATTTCCTGAATTCCGTTCAGGGGAACTTAAGTGAGGAAGGAGACAGAGTCAGATCTGGAGTTTGGTGGGTGGGGAGGAGGAAATGGTAATAGTGGAGAGGTGAGAGTGGATGGTGAAGGAGGGAAGAGGGGATAGAGGAACGGGAACAGAGGTGGTTGGGGGCTGGCTGCCTGAACCCTAACTTTTATAGTTCATATACATAAGTATTTAGGAGTTATGAATCAAGCTAACAGATGGTTAAGGAAGTAGTTGTATCCTGTAGTCTTCATGAAGATTTCCACATAATGACCTGGAAGGCCAGGTTTGAATGTAAAATGACCAGATTCTTCAGCAATACTTGCCAGAATACTGTGGCCCACTGGTAGTCTCCAGTCTCCCTGCTCTTTGCATCCCAGCTCCATCCTGCACCACATCATGAAGGGTCTCAGGGACACACAGGTAGATGCCCCAGCCTCATGCACAGGCTCTAGTGACACCCCTCACACCCCAACCTCCTAGCAAAGACGTACCTCTAGACCACCCTTTGGGTCTCAGGGTGCATATACAAGCCTCCTTAAAGGCTTGAAGCCAGGAAAAAGGCCCTAACAGTGGGTGTGGGTACAGTCAATAAGAAGGAGCGGTGTGGTAAGGGTTCCAAGTAGGCACCTCCCCTTGGTTCTATGACCTCTCTGCGTTGTGTCGTGAGATGCGGTTGAAGAAGGACCAGCATGAGGCTTTTGAAAGTGCAGAAGACGCTCTGGCGTAGGTCCAAGGTTGGGACTGAGTGGTAGAACTGTCCAGTGTTCCCACAAAGAACATCTGTAAAAGTAGCAGGTAAATAGCTAGCTATGGTCGTAGAATAGAAAGACACCAGGTCCACATTTGTCTAGCAAATTTCAGAGGCACCCGTCTTTGAGTGGACCATACTGGGATGGAGCACAGGCGTCTCTGCCGTCACCAGTGCAGACAGAAATGGAGAGACTTTTCTTCTCCCCGTTTTCGAGGCACCAGGAAAGATTCTAGTTGAGCCAGGACCTGCGGTAGGACCCTGTGGTGTGATGGGATACCTTACCCTTCACTGAAACTTTCTCTACAACATCAGAAAGAGTGAAGGCAGCTGCTGAAAAGATTATGGACTTGTACAAATGTTTCTCAGCTTCTAGATTTTGAAGAAGGTCTCCATCAACTTGAATGGATGCCATCAGCAAACCCTAAATCTATAACTGCTCTGTAGTCTGCAACAGCTCTCTGTCACTGTAACTAACTGTTTTGGCAGGAACTCAGGTGGATTTGGCCAGGATGTCGAACCAGAGACATGCTGGAGGTCAGGCCTGACTTTGGAAGCAGGGTGGCTCCCAGCCTTTTGTTCTCAGTTCTGTCTGAGTACACAACCCCAAACACAAAAACAAATACTATGTCATTTCATCATAAACACTTCAGATTTATTGTAGCATTTATTGGATACATTTTTCCCTTCTGTTGAGAAAACTTGTTTTGAAAGACTTGAAGTCTTTTAGTGCATTCAAATGGGAAAAAAGGCACAGATCCACTGGTGTTAAGCAGGGTTGTGTGGAATAAACAACTCTGCTTTGCTTAGAAAAATCTCTTAGATCAAGAGAAAGATGGGTTTTCAAGATTCTATTGTGTGTATTTTAGTTTTTTACTCTGGAAAAAAAAAAAAAAAGCATTTACAGCCTATTATTTTAAACTAAAATAAGTGCTTGTGCTTATTCTGTAGCTTGCTTTTTTTGTAAAGTTTAATGACCAGGCACAGACAATAATGATCAAAATGCTGACTTCAAATGGGATTTTGTTTGTAATTTTTAATTAAGCAATCCGTGCAAACTTTTTTTTTTTTCTTTAACACTGAGAGGGAAAAAAAAATGGCCACACTTAGGTGCCTGGTGTTAAAACAGAAAATGTTTTCTCATTGCAACCAGATTTCAAAGCAGTGAAGTGCAGTGAGGCAGTGCCCAGGCCCTTAGTATTCCTCAGGATTGCTTGATTGCAAGTCTCGCAAATATGAATCGATTATGTTAGGAGGCACACCTTGCAACAGGAGCCTGCAGAAGGAAAGTCCACCTAGAGGGGACAAAAGAGAAACGGCAAAGTTAAAACCATCTATGTGAAAAATCACTGAAATAATACTTCTGGACAAGCAGCCTGGAAATGTGTCTAAGTTCCAGTTAGTTACAAAGACTCATTCAGTCTCTACTTGGAAATCTTCTCCTGGGTTTAGTACATTTAGAATTTAAAGCACTTGGCATCTAGAAGGAAACACAAGTTCCTGGCAGACCCATAGCAGTTTTTTGTTTCCTCCTATTATTCAATCTTAGTTTAGATTCCTAACTGGTTGGGAGGTATTTATTGCTCTTTTAGAGGTTTTGGGATTCTCCATAGATAATTTAAGTGCTCCGAGTGAATGGCAGAATAAGTGCAAACCATGTTATGGATCAGTGGGAAAAACTATTTCCTGTCTGTTAATGTTCTTTTTAATTAAGCACAAATTCTGACTCAAGCATAGTGGAAAAAAGGGGACTACTCCTTTAACTTTGGCTATTTATATATTGTCCAAAGTGAAAACATTAGAAATATTCTGTTCAAAATACTAAAACCTACCCGATACCTTCTGAAGGTGAGAGACATAACTACTAAAATTTCATACTTACCTTCCATGTTTCTGAATTATTTTTAAAAAGTAAAAGTACCCTTCACAAGAGAACCCATGAAACCATAACAATTCATGGTCCTTTAGAGAAATGCTTCACTACTTGCTAATAAATTCACATCCAGACAAAAACAGCATGCCATTTGAACATTCTTAAAACTTCTTTAATGCAAATTTGGAAAAGTCATTCTCCTTTTTAAAAAAAAAAAAAAAATTAAGTCACATATTGTAGAAATGATGCCACTTATGTACATGTCCATTCCTTGATGCAAAGAGGATCAGAATGCTTGAGTATCACTCATTTTCATCTACATTAAATGCTTTAATTCATGCTCTACTGCATTCAACAACTTGCTTCATGTCAACAGGAGATTGTTGTGCTGAATAAGTACTAGCTGTTAATTTCAAGATACTGAAATACAAATAAAAACTACGAAGTTAGAAATTTTAAATAGTCTATTTTCATTGGATTACATAATGAAAATCATGCCATACTCCACAGGCTTTGTATGGCTTATGACAGTCATAAGCTTCATATGCCAAAACCATATGAAAGCTTACCTTAGATGATAATATACATTCAAAAATCCTTACTGTGCTACAACTAAGGAAAAGAGAGAGAAAGAGAGAGAGAGAAAGAGAGAGAGAGAGAGAGAGAGAGAGAAGTTGTAAGCATTAATAAAGTATTAAAACCAAAGTTGAGTACTTGTTGAATGAAATTATGGTCATGATTATGATGAGATGATTTCATTAATCCTTAGTCATGTGAAAGATGTAGGAACATAGAAGCGCGTGGAATGAAGGGCAGGGATCCAGTCACTTCAAAAGGATCATTAATATGTGAAACATTTATTAATATGCACAACCACTTTGCCTAAACAGGTGGCAAAGCCAATTTGATTGTACAGTGAATATTTATGGTAAGAGCTTCCAAACCATTAGCTTAAAAAAAAAAAAAACCCCTACAACATATATATATTGTGTTTTTCAACAAAAGAAAAACATAGATAATAGACAAAACATTAGTGTACATATATATATGTTGAAATTCTAAAAGGCAAAATTATCAAGTAGATAAAAATATTAGACTAGTATATTCTATGATGTTGTATTCTGAACTGATTATATATGGCTGATTTAAATAAACACAAGGCTTACACAATCAGGCTAGAAATTAACTATATAGATAATCTAAAAAACTATAAAGAATCCTAATTCTTTCCTCTTTTGAAGGCTGACGTTATCTCTAGGGATTCAGAGAGCAAATATTGTAAACACAGGCATAGATCTACGTCCCTAGAGTTTACATCGGGTTGCTTACCCAGCCCCAAAGAACTTCTTAATTCACTCTTCCAAATGGAAGTGAATCATACATAAATGATAGGGCTCATTGGTTGCTTAATGCGATTTAGTACTGGGGCCTAGGATTTTTCTCTCCTCTTAGGTTCATGAATATATGAAATATTTTTGGTCCCATAAAAATGGGACCATAGATAGATAGATGGGTTACAGATAGTCTTCTGGTGAATTTTTCACTGGAAAATCTTAAATATGAAAGTTTCCAAATATTGGATCTATTTTTATTTGTGACCTTTCCCCATTAAAAATGCCCAGAACACTGTTTCTATAACTTAGCAACTTAAAAATGTTCAGTTTTCTGAATTTCAACATGAATCTAAGGAAACTATACTAGGAAACTATCTTAAAGGAAAATCCTATCTCTTGACATATGAAAAATGAAAATATTAAAGAAATACCACTGTCCTAGGTTTAGATAATCCTACATCTAAAATGAGGTCATATTCAAATGCAGCTTTCTGGATTTATTTATGGAGCCCTGTAGTATGGTACTTAGTTTTCTGACAAAACTTAGTTCCTACATTACTTAATATCCTTGAATAATTTGGCCTTCCTCGTTCATGGCATAAACACTGTATGCCATGAGCTGCTAAAATATATAATTATAAAGCAAATCAGAAGTCAAGCTTTACATGCAAAGTGCGATTTCATGTAAGAGGAATGGAACAGAAAGTAGAAATATCCAGTGGGATATGAATTTTGAAAACCTGTTGTTGCCCCTCCAAGAAGAATGGTTGTCCAGGGGTAATTACTCCTTGATATATCACTGTAGAATTAGAATATTTGTACCAGTATTTATTTATTCTCGATTGACATTCTTAACTTTATTTTTCACAGCTTAACTTGATTCATTCAAGTCACCCATTATCAGATAACAATCTGATGATAAACAATCTTGGCTTTACTTTAGGACCAAAAGCTTTTACCAATATATTACAATTGATATCTTATTATGAACTTATGTACCAGAATACATTATTTATATTATTAATATTACTATATATAATGCACTATACAATTACTATAAAGAACATATCGATTATGCATAACGTTATTCGCTTTTATGGAGGACCCCAAATGTTGAACCATTTATGAAATCATCATTTTATATCATTGGCAACATTCAGTTACTTACAAAGCATGCAAAAGTGGTACTAGATTTTTGTTTTTTGGATGTTGAAACATAAATACCAGCAATACCTTGGAACTAATAAGGCTTGGAGTTTAGAAACCAGATGTATTTGCAACTGTGACTTTAATCTACATTGAAAGCTAATAAACGGCTAAAATAATAACGTTTAAATTTATAAGCACTATCTTCATAAAGTTTGAAATATTCCAAGAATATTGTTTTATATTTGAAAGGAAAAATAAAACAAAAAATATTTTTTCCCTCACTCACTTATGAATTTACTATACTGTATTACCTGAGGATGGACAGAGATCATAAGGAAAGAATACTATTTTTTTAAAGTTATAAAAGGACATTTTTTCCAGAAGTTTCTTTACTATTTTATACTAAATTTAGGACAATAAAGCTTTTTTAAAACATAAATACCCTAAGCATTTACTATGTTTTTTTCTAAACTAGATATTTACAAGATAATCTTTCTTTTAGATCATAATTTCTTCATTATAGAGTGTAGGAAAAAGACTTCAGTTATCACAGAAAGGCAATATAATACAATAAGAATAAGAGAAAGCACATCAGGACATGTCACCTATTATCTCATAACGGTGACTTTGACAGCTGTAGGAGTTTTCACGGTGTCCCAAAGTAGGTTTTGTCAAGAAAAAAGGTCAGTATACTCAATTAATATGAAAACTGATTAATATGACAGGTTATGATGAGACTTTTCTACCATATTAATCCTTATACATTTTCTTGGCTTCATTGGTTGCAAACTTCTGAAAACTAGTATAAATGAAATGCATTCCTGTAAATAGAAATTCTCTAATAAGATTTTTAAAAGCAACTGGTAAAAATATGTGTATGCTATATTCCACATGTGTAATATGGCACACTTAATTAGCAAACTTATCCATATATATTGAAAGTTTCAGAAAACAGTAAACTAATGAAAAGTGGTATAAATTCCTTAATTGCAGTTTCATTAGATAAGTTTTTGCACTAGGCTTCTATTTATAGATGGACTCTCTCACCACTATAATACCTCCTTGACTTTATTTATTCTCACCATGCATTCCACTGAAATTAATATTTCTTTCATTAACAAGAAATGCAAGAGATAAAATTAAGTCTTTCAATAACCAAGAAGCCTTCACAAACAAATCAAGAGTGAATGCAAAATGGAAAAAATGTCTTCTCTCCCCAAAGGCTCTTCCCCCTTCCTCCTCCACCCCGGGACATTTTGGCAAACAATCTGCATTTTGCAGTAAGGACAATAATTAATGATTTTCTTTCATTTTATTCTATCCCCAAGACCTTGGATGTCATACCTTTCACCTCCAGTTTGCATTCGATCTCCACTGTCCCGAGGTCATTGACTGCTTTGCAGCAGTAAGTGCCTCCGTCATAGGGGCTGGGCTTGCGAATCTCCAGCGTACAGACCCCTTGATTGCTGAACATCCTGTATCTTGGGTCATCCACAATAGCAACTTTGTTTTTCATCCAGGTGATTTTGGGCTGAAATTAATATTGAAGTAAATTAGGTGAAAACATATCTGTCCTTAGCATATTCATAGGCCATCAAAGCCAGTGACAGAATTTTCAAGCATGGGCATGGAAAGAAAGCACATCTAAGAAGAATCCACTTCCACTTGAGCACTGTTTCTCTCAAACAAAATTCTACTTAGTGCTTGGCAAGAGACCAAATGAGCAGTTCTGAAGAAGCCAGCCAGGTTTGTTCAGAGGACAGCTCTGGGGCAATCCTCCCAAACAGACTCAGTTGCATTTCAATTTGATCTACAGGTCCACGCAGTTGACTTATTCAAGAGAGTACATATCGCGGGGCATTTTTTTCAGAGAATCCCCATAAGGTGCCATAACCATCTGCTTTTCTCCTTTTCCTGATATTCTTGCCGAATTATTTGTGGGCTGCTTATGCCTCCTCACCATTTAATCTGTCCTCTGACAGCTGCTTTCATCACCACCATTCTCCAAACGGGTAATTCAAAATTTGTCATAACCTCATCACCTGGGACGGTGATTCCATTCTCCTTGGCCCTTGAACTACATGTAACGTCACTGACTCTCCACTCCTGTTTCATATCGTCTTGTCCTTTCTTATGCAGATGCACACCCTCCGCATCCGCTCTTCCCCCTTTTATAGGATTTTGCTTTGCTCAGACCCCAGAGATGATGCTTCTCTTTCTTCTTCACACCATCCTCTTCCTCCTTCCACCTTCCAAATAGAAGCATTCATTGAGGCTCACACCTTGGTCCTTGGCTGTTTGCTCACTACCTTCTTTTATTAATGGTATTCCTTCCTACAGCTTCCACTCCATGGGGTGGAATGTAGCACCCCATGCCTGGGGTCTCCTCAACTGAGAGTCACAGCCCTGCCTGGCCTCTCTCCTACGCTCCAGTGACCCTTTCCTCTGCCTAGGCCATTCCCACTTGGATGTCCCAACATCACTTCCAATTAAACATGAATTCAGCTTCTTCTTCCCATCATTTGGTTTCTCTCTTTGACGTCCCTATTTCTGTTTATGGTATTTGCTGGAAAATACCACTATTTGCACTTTTTCCAAATTCTAGGGCTCTTTCCCTCAGTGCTACAACGGGGTAGATATCTCTATGGGCAACATTCATAAATTTGTTGTTCTTCTCAAATGCAACACCATTAAACCTTGAAACCTTTGTAACTCTTCAGTCAGGTGCAATTTCTCCTTTCCTAGTACTCTGTACCCTTAATATAGCATATTTATAATTCTGCCTTGCAGTATAGTGTTATTTGCTTTAATCTTGATGAGTGAATATTACCACCTAATTTTTCAGGTGAAACATTACTTCCATCTCCTTCCCTCTCAGTTCTTTTTAAAATACGTGGTTTGGTTTTTCCTTAGAAGATAGCACTTAACTAGTAAATAAATATAAACATTTTTACTACTACACTTAAATAGTGCACCTGATTATCCACCAACACCACCCCCTTCAAAGTCCTACCATCCCCCAAAAAAGATACAAATAGCAGTTGGAGGGTCAGTTTATATTACGATTTTACATTTATAATGTGGAAAATACAAAAGGCGTTTGGGGTTAATTCTTAAATTTAACTGATGTGTTTTTTAAAAAATAAAACATGTACCTTAGGATTTCCTCTCACACTGCAGTTCAGAGTGGCATTGTACCCAGCTATAGCGTAGGTGTTAACCAAAGGCTGAGTAAACATGGGCGCCTCTGTGAAATCAAAGTCTTCATACACTGGATTTTTATAGACTTTACCTTAAAAACAAGCATTAGAAATATACAAATTGGCCTGAGAATATATTATTCTTGGCATACTCAACTCAGAATTAAAATTTCCCTCAACTTAGAAAAACATAAAAACATGAGTGAACACCACATGGCATTCATTCTGAAGGGTACAAATGTACAGTCAATCACACATGGGACAGAGAGCCAGAGTGGTTGTCTGAAACTGAAACAAATATTGAAAAGAATTCAGTATCTGGGTATTTTGGTCAACGATGCATTTTAATGTGAAAGTAATGAGGAAGAGCTTTAAGAAGTGTAGTTCATGAGGAAATGAAATGATAGGAATGGAATTCAGTTTCACCCATTTCATGGGTCTCACGTGTAGCTACATTGAAGGTGTCCAAGAATAAAAGTAACCCAAGCTCAAGAAGTCAATGGCTACTTTTTCCTCTCCCTTATTTTTAGTCAATTATATATCTACAGCCCAGAAGTTAAAATTAAAGCTTGTTATTTTAAAAAAACGTAATGACCGTATCATTTTCCTCTAAAAATTTTACTTGTAAAATTAACATTTTACTTGGACATTTTTACCAGAATTTAATAATGTGTTTATCATTTTCTTATTCTCTTTCACCACATCCCTTCTTCGTTCAGTTTTCTCCAGTGATTGAAAACCAAGTTTTCCAGATGTCCAGTTGTGACATTGTGATTTATAAGAAGAAATACAAATTTGGTCTTCATCCCATTTCCGGCACAAAGCTTGGAAAACCCTTGAAATTTCCTAAGCAATGAGAGCTATAATGGTGTCTTTTGTTATGTAAATTAGGTGACATTTGGACCCCACCCAAGGATGGGGGCTGGTTGCCAGGGAAACCAACTTTGTGATTGATTGGAACTTTCAGTTCTACCTCAAGACCTCCAAGGAGGGGAGAGTGACTGAAGATTTAATCAATAATGGCTTCGTAATGAAGCCTCCATAAAACCCCAAAAAGACCTGTTAGTAGAGTTTCCGGATTGGTGAACACAGGGAGATTCTAGGAGTGTGGCAGGGCTTTGAGAGCATGGAAACGCCGTGCCCTTTCCCCATACCCTGCCTATGCATCTCTTCCATCTAGCTATTCCTGAGTTTTAATCTTTTATAATAAACCAGTGATTGAGTAAATACAATGCTTCTCTGAGTTCTGTGAGCTGCTCTAGCAAATTAACAAACCCCAGAAGGGGGGTCATTGGAATTTCTGATTTACAGCCTGTTTGTCAGGAGCACAGGTGACCCGGCCTTGCAATTGGCATCTGAAGTGGGGGTTTGGGGGGCTTTCTTGTGGGATTGAACCCTTAACCTGTGGGATCTGATGTTATCTTCCAGTACATAGTATCAGAATTGAGTTGAATTGTAGGAACCCAGCTGGTGTCTGAGAATTGCTTGGTGGTGTGGGGGAAACGCCCCCAAACCCCACACACTGAAATTAGGTCCAGAACCCCCTTTTACCAGTCCACTACTAACTCACCATCCTTGGCAATCACAGCGCTTTCTTTAGTCATTGTTGCATCCTCACTGAGGCCACACATGTTTTCAGCAAAGACCCGGAAGTAGTATTCATTTCCTATGACCAGTTCAGTAATGGTGGCACTGGTTCGGTGATAATGCTCAATGACAGTGAACCATTCCTGAAAGAAAAAAAACACTTGAGGAAAATCATTTAAAAATACACAACTATTCCAACTGTTGCTTAGAATAAATAACAGGAATGTTTCATTAAAGGAAAAGTAGCTCCAATTTTTACATTGACAGTAATAATAATTTACATTTAATTTGTTTAACACTTTATAATTGATTTACCTTTGACTACGTAATTTTATCTGCACTTACACGTTAGAATCATATACCCTTGATGTCAACTGTTACCTTTATATTTTCTTCATAACCGTACAAAGTCTGTCATCTATCTATTGACCTATTTATCTTTTGTATAACAAAATATAATGCTATTAGGTTGGTGCTCAAGTAATTGAGGTTTTTGCAATTATTTTTAACCTTTTAAACTGCAATTACTTTTGCGCCAACCTAATAGAATCTTAGTGCCAACTTAGCTATTCTGAGGAAGAGATAATGCTAAATCACTAGAGAAAAATTAATATCATTCAACAAATCTGCTGAATATTATTAATATAGGTTCTTTTCCATCCATTACTCTACTTTGGTTACACTCTGTCACCTTAACCTGGCTAAGTGTTCTTTACAGCACTTGCTACCGTAAATTATATTACATATTTACTATTTTATTTGTTTATTCTCTACCCCCACCCATCACTGGAATGAACACACCATGATAGTGAAGACAGACTTTTCTTCTCATGCTTTGTACCCACAGTGTCTATCACAGGACCTGGCACATAGTCGGTACTATGCACAAAATAAATGTTTATTGAGTACTAGAATGAATGACTGAGAAGCTAAAACTTGATTTTTTTCAATTTTTTCCTCACCAAGAAATATAGTGATTTCAAACTTTATCTTGCAACCAATAGCAATTCCCATTGTACCACATATGTTTAGGACTACTGATTGAGAAAATATATTCGCTGACAAAAAGATGGTTCATAAAGGACAAGGTTTTCCTTGCACCTTTTAGGAGGCATCATTATATATGTATTTTGCATGTTTTTAAGATAGCAGACAAATGCACTTATACCCTCCTTGATTCCCAAAGCACTCTATGCAAACTTTTATTCCAACATTTATTATATTGTTTTGTCATCGGGTTTTGTCATTTGGTTTTATGTCATTCTTCTTGCCTAGACCGAGTCTCTAAGAACAGGAACTGTCTTGTCTTTCTTCCCTTCTTTTTTCCTTTCTTTCCCTTCCCTTTCCTTCCTCCTTCCCTTCCCTTCCCTTCCCTTTCTTTTCTTTCTTATTCTTTTTTATCCAGCAGTTAGAACAGTGCTCAACACATAGTTAATGAATGAATAAATATGTTGGCACAGATAATGTTTCTGGAAGGTATGAACGACTATAGGAATTGAAGTGAAGAAGAGCGTCTGTAGCCACAGTGAGACCAGGGCACAGTGATCTCCTGGGAAGTGCACTGGGCAGAGCGAGCATCTTCTCGTCTATAGGTCTGCCCCTGCTGAAATGCAACAGAAACACAGTGGTGCAGGGGTTAGGGATCATCTCCTATCGCCAGGCAGACCTCAGTCATAACAAGCAGCAGGAAAGTCCTGGCTCATCTGGACTTGACTAGGTATCTATGAAGATAAATGTTGGGCAAATATGATGGGGGTGGAAGAATGGAATGCCACCTGAAAGAAACGTGGTACCTCTGGATTCACTACTGGTATCTGGGTCAAGGTCCAAAGAAGAGCCCTCGTTGCTAAGGAAATCCAAGATATGCAGTACTTCCCTTGCAAAGTTACCCATTAATCTAGTTCTCCAGCTGTCCAGATTTAGTTGGAAGATGTTGTTCTATATAACAAATCTTGTTTTGTCGTGTAACACCCACTCAGGGGAAAGAAAAGACATGCTAGAAATAGTTTATGGAAAGGTGTGGCTTGAAATCCATTCCAATTACTTAAATTGCGCTTTCCAACCCTTTTTCCTTGTTCTATTAACCCAATGTAATTCCATAATCTAAGTTCTTACTGAGATCTACTAGTGTAAATGTCTAAAGACTTCTAATTAATAGCATTCAGTATGATGTTTTACTCCTCCTATGAGAGTGAAAAATAGCTTTATGCCATTGTGTGTCCAAACATTCATTGATTCATTCATTCACTTACAGGTAGGGCAGGAGTAGAGTGTAGTGGGTGATTCTGATTCAGGAAGATGGACACCTTAACATTTAAAATCTGGAGATTGTAAGTCATTTATACTCCCTGAGCCTTAGTTTCCTTGTCTATAAAATATGGGTAATAATAATTCATACTCCAACTGGGTTGCTTCTTGAACAACCTAAGCTCCTTCTCTCCCCAGGACCTTTGCACATGCTGTTCCCTTTAGAATCTTTCTTTTCTACCTGGTGTCTTTTAGTCCACGTTATCCAACATTATGTCACAAGGAAAAAGAGTTGCATGGGTTGTAAATCTGAGTCAGAATCCAGAGTGAGTATTTGTTGAATGAATGAATTTATTCAATTCTGTTGAGCATTGTGCCATCTGCTTTCTATCATTTTAGCCTCATGATAACCAAGCAGAGCCAGTATTCTTGTCCCTTCTTTATAGATGAGGAAGGTGGGGATCAAAGAGGTGAAGTGACTGTCCATGTACAAGTGGGATTCAAGTCCAATTCTCTGTGGATCCAAAGGCCTTCCCCTTTCTACTAGGCTATCACTTCTCCACCGCCTGCCTGAGTTCCTCATCGGAGAGGACCTCCTGCCTCCCCCTTTACTTATGATGAAATCTGATTTTGCTGCTGCTGAACCAGAGGAAGCCAGGCCTTACCATGCTCTTCTTATCAGCCTTCTGGATCGTGTACCCTGTAATGGCTGCATTTCCATCATCCTTTGGTGGCGTCCATGATAGAGCAACATTCTCTCCCCACACATCCTCAATCTTCACAACTTGGGGCGGACCTGGACGGTCTATAGGATGGAATCACAGTATCACTGCGAGGTGACTTTCCTTCCCAACCAATACCTTGTTACAGGAGGATATTTTAAAACATCCTTCCCCTCCCTGCATTTCTATCCACATTTGTTTTACCATTCTTCACTTCAAAGAATGCACTCCAGCTAAGCTTATCTGGAAACTCTTGACGTTCATATTCATGGAAATAAAAGGATTTTCAAAAACCTTTAAGTGAGACTTCAAACCTTATTAACCATCCCTTTAGGGGCAGGCTACTGGCACTGACTCCCAAGGCCACCCTGCCTAATTGGAAATGTAAACTGACGCTGAACTTGAAATTAGAGCCCACCTGGGCTGAGAGATCCAGCGTTTGGTGAGAGGCACTGAGCCCACAGCCTTGAGTGGGTTCCTCTGTTGCACCCAAAAGGCACCTTTAATGGGTGTGAGGAAAACTTGTTTTTAATCATGCTGCCAAGTCTCCCTCCAAGATTTGTATTTATCCAGTGTTTCCAATATATGTAACTAAAATGCATTCATGAGGAAATGAAACCTTCCCTTACTTTACTTTCTGCGACACATGAATTTCTGTGACCCCTGACCTTCCAGGCAATTGCACTAATGTTCAGGAAGGCCAAAGAAAACTAAGTCTTGATTGGCAGGACCCCCCGAAAAGCATGCAGAGGCAGAAGGAAGGACCATCATATTACATATTTGCATAGTAGGTCTTAATTTTCAGAGAAAGTTCACATCTATTATCCTTCTCAGTGCAAGAATCACCCTTTCTGTCCTGAAATATTTTTCAGGTATTAAAATGCAATTGTAATTATTTTTATAGGAAATGTCAGACAGAAAAGAGCAAACTCCACTGTGCTTTCTGGTAATGTTCTTCTCTCTTTTAAATGTGCTTCACCAAGCAGTCTTCATGGGCTCAGTGAGTGGGGAAAACCACAGGGATAACCCTCCATTCTTTCCACCATTACTAGCAATGGTTTCTACAACCACAGTCTTCTATCTCCTTTTTTCACCAATGTGTCCTACAGACCGCTGTCTTTTCCAGCCCAACATCCCAGCTGCACCCAGGTCCACTTCAGCTTCAAAGTCCACACTGACTTTTCAAACACTTGCTCCCTCATAGTAAATGGCATTGCTAGATTTTTACTAGCATGGCAGACACGTAAATTTGGGACTAATAAAATAATTAGAAAAATAATTGTTCCTATTTATGAAATGCTTTGAGTGTGGAAGCGATGTGCCAGGCACTTATAACTACCTGGTAAAATACTCACTACATGGCCAAGCAGAAAAATAAAAATGTCCTCCCCTATGTTTCAGAGGGCAGTGGTCTACCAGACCCTTCCATGGGGCTTCCATTAGAGTGGAGCCAGGCCAGATCCAAGGGCACAATCTAACATTCCCCCCAACTTAACAAACATCACGAAGGGTTAGTCAGTAGGTGTGCTTAGTTTAAAGGGCATGAACTTTCACCCATGGGACGGCTTGCCACAGAAGTTGCTCCTCTGGTGAGAAAACCTTCATCAAATTTGCTGAAATATAGTAATAAAAAGGACTAGAAACAAAGCTTCTCCTAGTTCCACTCTTAAATTTATTCTTGACATTGCAAAAATTATAGAACAATTCAAGTGAAATGGGTCTTCTCTCGATTCCCCTAACTGGATAGAAGAACGAACCTTACCGTGTTTCCCAGAAAATAAGACCCAGCCAGACAATCGGCTCTAATGCATCTTTTGGAACAAAAATTAATGTAAGACCCGGTCTTATTTTACTATAAGACCCAGTCTTATCTAACATAATATAAGACCGGGTCTTATATTAAATTTTTGCTCCAAAAGACGCATTAGAGCCGATTGTCCGGGTAGGTCTTATTTTTAGGAAAACATGGTATTTATTATTTGGGCAGGTAAGTATCTAGCCCTGCAGGATCAACCAATTCAGTATTTATTTGTTGAACTTAGTTTATGCACCTCTTCCTTACATTTAATAAAATTTCTTCATTCTCTATTAAAACTTTATTATTTGCAAATTTTAAGGATAATAGAAACATGATAAACTATGTCTAGAATCTACAATGTTTTTTATGCAAGAATTCAACACAGGAAGTTGTTTCATCATTGAGGAGTTGAGAAACAGTAAGAGAGGACTGGGTTGTAAAGCAATACAGCTGGTTTTCACTAAAAAGTATATACATTAATTTCCTTTAACACATATGTCCTAAATCTCCCATGATTAGTTCTTTTAGTCAGTGAAAAATTATTTTGAAATGCTAACAAGCTTACTAATTTATTTATTGTTTAAAAAAATTCCCAAAAAAGAATTTTATATCAAGCCAGCAGAACACAAATTCTTACTCCGGCCTTAATGACAAGAACAATTAGTCCAAATACTGCTTTGACAGAATGTTCTAGTTCCTTTTTCCAAACCTACCAACAATCTGGATGTCAATTGATGCACTTTCTTCAAATTTTTCCACTTTGACTTGCAGATCATATTTCCCAGAGTGGCTCCTCTCCGCTTTTCTGATAAATATGATGGTATCAGTATCAGAGTTGCGGATATTTATTTGATTCTTATCAATTTCTGCACCATCCTTCTTCCAAGTTAACTCTGGTCTTGGTTTTCCCTAAACGAAAGACAGAAAAAGTAGAGGGGGCGGGAAATCAGATTGTCTGAAGATGTTTGTCAGCAGGACAAATAATGACAGTGTCTTACACTATTCTAGGCAAGGTTGAGAAACAGCCTGGGTGTGGGCGACGGCAGCAGTAACAGTAACACTTGCTATTGCCCTGACTGTATTCTGTGTACAAGTCACTGTATTAACTACATGAAGTTTATTATCTTCCTCAAGCTTCATGTCGAGATAGTATTATTATCCTCATTTTTTGCATAAGGAGTTAAAGGACTTGCCCAAGGTCTTGCAACTAAGTGCGAGAACTAGGTCTTTCCAGCAGGGTCTCTCTAGCTCCAAAGCCTGCACAATACAGCATATTGGGTAAGAGCATGGGTTCCGGGGCTCTGGAATCTGGATTTGGATCCTGACAACACCACTGAATAGCTGTGTGTCCTTGGGCAAGTTACTTCAACTCTCTGCCTCAGTTTCCCAATCTGTAAAACAAGAACAAGGATAGTACGTATCTCACAGGGTGGTTATAAAGGCTGACATTCTTAGAAAGCTCCTGTATACTACGTGTTTTATTAATATCATCTAAGTGTTAATGATTATTCACTGTACTGTGCTCTTATTTCACACTTGTCTATGATTCTCTGTTCTCTCTAGCTGCTGAAACTATTCTTTAAGAGCAGACTTGGAGAAATTATAATCTCACTCAAGGACACGAGTTTTGGTTTACTCATATATTACAAAGGAACCCCCTAGGATTCCTGAGCACTCAGGCTCACCCCACAGACAGGAACCAAACATTAATTCAGTCAGGGAAGGCACAGCCTTTGTACAGGCGCCTAATGTGGCTTGTTGATAGGTTATGATAAGAATGTGCGAGACACACATCAAACCCCTGCCCACAGAGTTTGAAGAATGGTTGGCCATACTCAGACTTGCACAAGGAAAGTAGAGAACAATATTGTTAAAGATATGGAAAAATAGTTCCAGGTCTAATTTCCTTAAATGTACAATATGCTATTAGCTACTGGAGAAAAAAATTGAGTTGTCTGGTAACGTGGAGTAAACAAAAAACACTGGATTAAGTGTCAGGAGACATAGACTGCTCTTGACACTTCCATTTACTTGCCGTGTGACCTTGGGCAAATCATTTAACTTCCCTGAATGTCAGTTTCTTCCCTTCTCTATGAAGATAAGGAAATCAGCCTTTCCTGCCTCAGCAGGTGATTCTTAGAATTAAAGGAGAAAATGTTTATGAGAACTCTAGAGGTTACACAAATAGCAAACATGCACAGTCTCGTCACCCCCTTCCTGGCAGCTGAGCAGCCCCTGGGATGCCATGCCTATGAGGTCCCTGTTCTCATGTTCTTTCCAACCCCAGACCCTCGTAACAGAAACCGAATACACAGACCCCCAAGATCTGAGAACAGAGCCCTCGCGATAGAAACGATTCAGCAGCCCCCGTCCAGGGCTGGGTCTGCATCCCAAGTACCTGCCTTGTCCCAACTCCCAGTTTTATTTGAGGCTTTGGGAGGAGAGAAGTGGAAGAAACCTTGCCAAGTCATCTCCTTCCTCCTCTGCTGTGTTTACACTAACATCCTGCTTGGCTTTCATTCCGATTTCATGCACTGTGTATGTGGAAGATGACTGCCTTTTGTAAGGCGTGGGCCCGAGTGCAATGACGATGGCCTGAACGGACGGTCTAGTAAGCCTGGTTTTTACGGGTTTGAATGAGCTGTGTGTGTGTGTGTGTGTGTGTGTGTGTGTGTGTGTGTGTGTGTGGTGTGTCTGAAACTGATTACTATAGTCAAAGCCTGGTTAATCTTGTAAACAACAGATCTTTTGTTGGAGCAATGATTTAACAATGCTCAGTTATTTCAGTTAATGGCATCGAGATATCAAATTTCAGCTATCCCCCTTACTGGACTGTAGTTTGATTTAGGTAATTGTGGGAAGTAAGCATATGTGGTTTCCTGACTGTTAATCTTGAGAACGTGACTTGACATGAAGATCAGTTTTATAGATATACAGGACCAGAAAGAATCTTCAAGCATTTCTTGTTTGGGTATCCCCTGGAGGTTTCCTCCACGTCCCACCACGGTCCCTGGGCTTCAGACAAGACTCAATCTCATGTGTCTCATGCAGAAGAAAAATCTATGACGGTTTTATAGATTTTTCTATTTTTATAGTAGGAGATTGTTTATCACTCCCCAAATCTCTTCCGTTCTTTACCTATCACCCTCTGAGGAAATCCTGACTCATGATGAACTTAAATAATACAGCATCTCCCTCTACTTCTTAAACACCCCAGCACGGGAAAGAGAAAGTGAGCAACCCCTGAGTTATTACCTGATAAGGTATAACCAGGTTAACAGCTTCTCCAACTCTGCGGATATAGGTTTGCTTCAGGTGCCTTGGGATGCGAATCTTTGGAGGCTCTGAGTGAGAGGAGAATAGCACAGTTTCGTGATCAGTATCGTACACTGGAAATAGCCGTTCATTGGCATATTGTCATGATACTCACTGGGATATCCTTACGCGTGTGTCTCGGCAGTAAAATCTTAGATGTGCCTCTAACAGATTATATATGGTAGCTTAGGTTCCAAACATTTTCTTCAAAGAGATGTTTTAACAGTGTAACGCAATAAAATTTATCCTTGACCTCTTTGATTTTACTGCAACTTCCTATTTTTATTGTCATGACAAGCCTAAAGCAACTTTATAGAAAAACACCAAATTTACTCTTGGGACCTATTTTTTCATAGTTTTCAACAGTGACTATATTCTCCAATGAATGTTCCATAAAAATGTACAGAGATGACATTAGCTGGCAGGACTTCCCAGTCTTTTTCACCAGAAAAAAAACAAAACAAAACAAAACAAAAATGTTTTAGCACCTAGCACTTGCCATTGAGGTAACTCTGTTGGAATTTGATAGTAACTTTCTCTGTATGTAACTGCAGCGAAATACAGAATAGGCAGCCCTAGCCTACGGTCATTAATGTTTACTATGTATTGATTAAACATCATGAAGATAGTAGAAAATGTTGCTGCACACCCATCAGAAGCAGGGAGTCAAAGGGAATGAAGTCGGTCTCCTCACCTGTGTGCTCAGTATGTGACAGACACTGGGCTACATGCTTTTCATGAAGGGACCAATTTGAATCTCATAGCCACTTTCAGGGCCAGGTGCTGCTTTTACAAAGAAACCGAAGCACAAGACTTTAAGTAACTTGCTCTCAGTGACACAGCCAGGATTAGAACCTGGAGTCAGCCTTCAGTGCCTGTGCTTCCCTAGAAGCAGGGACCGCAGTCAGAGATCTGGGTTTGCGTCCTAGATCAGACACACCGTAGATGTGGTCTCAGGCTCCTGTTCTCTAAAATCAAGATGATGACAGCATCCAATTTGTAGGACTGTAATGAGGGTTAAATAAAGCTGTTCATGTAAAGCATTTAGCCTAATGGTTGAGCATAGTAGGTGCTCAATAAACTTTAGAGATGATGATATGACAACTGAATGCTGGAGCTGGAAGAGAACCTGGAGATCCTCAATTCCCTAACTTTGTGTGAGGAAAAGTGATACAGGATAGTTAGCAGGTCCCTAGGTAGACAGGGAGGCCCTGGTGGAATAAACAAAGACAGCTATATCCTAAAACGTCAGGTTTTGAAATCACTCCTTCGCTCCAGGACATAATGTAACAAGGCCTTGAGGTAAATCATAAAATTCATTTTGACCTGACAAACGGAGCAGATCTGATAGATAAAGAGTGGGTTACTTTGCTAATTCCTTTAGGATGGGCAAGCATAACAAACCTCGTAGACGAATTTCATTAGGTGCCAGTTCCCTTCTTCAAATAGTTCCCTTCTCCAAACAGCTCCCCTTCCCCAAGCAGGCAAGGGAAGGTATAAAAGTAAGAGCTTTTGCCTCAGTCATGGGGCACCCCCATTCAGGACCCCCTCCCACTCAGGAGCTGCAACATCTTCTCCTGCCTCTAATATACTGTCCTCTTTTTAAAAACTTTTTCCCTCTCCCTGGTCTGTGTTTCCATTCTTCGGCTTCACGAGACAAGATCCCGGCCCACACTCAGAAACTGCCAGCAGATCCTACATCACCTACATCAAAAGGAGAATCAGCAAGGTCCTGCAGCAAAGTGAACCTTATCTTAATAAGAGCTAACACACATTGAGGGCTTATTACGTGGCAAGCACTCTATGAGGCAAACAACATGGAGTAATTTATTTAATTCTCACACCTCTTGATGTGGTAAGTTACTATTATCTCCTTTTGCAGATAAAGAAATTAAGGCTCAGAAAGATCAAGTCTCTTGCCTGAGACCACATAGCTAGTAAATGATGGAAACAAGAGTCAACTTATCTAGACTGTCACCAGAATCTACTAAGAAAACATGCATGCTTCATGTTCTCATCCATCCATCCATCCATCCATCCATCCATCCATCCATCCATCCATCCCCTAACTCACTCCCAAAATGTTTCAGGCAGTCACACTATAAGTCTGTGGCAGAACATGGTCCAGACCCAGATATCCAGGCACTGCCCCCAATCCACTGTACTTTCCCCTGGAGCAGTAATTCTCAAAACTTTTGGTCTCAGCACCTCACCACTCTTAAAAATTATCAAGAACGCCTCAAAAATATTTTGCTTATTTGGGCTGTTGCTGTCAATATTTACCATATTAGAAATAAAAACTGAGAAATTCTGAAATATTTAATTATTCATGTAAAATAATAATCTCAATAACATTTTAATGGAAACAACCATATTTTACATTAACAAAAAATTAGTGATACGAGTGGCATTATTTCATATTTTGGCAAATTTCTTTAATGTCTGACTAAATAGAGACAGCTGGCATCTCATATTTGTTTCTGCATTTAATCTGTTGCCGTATGTTGTATTTGTTGAAGAGTTTGAAGAAAAGTTTATTAAAATATGTATACCTCCAGTCTGTGAATACATTTTTCAGACAATTGTAGACATTTCTCTTTGCTTTAACACTAACCACGGTAAACTGTAGTTTCTTAAAGGTTAGCTGCAGTGTGGATTCTGAAAACATTTCAACGAATTTTTCATACTCTGTTACATTAAAATCCATTGGTCTAGCATGCATTTTAAATGTACCTTTTACCTACGCATGATTTTTTAACATGTACTGGTCATTTACAAAATACTGCTTCACTGAATTATTGCAGATCTTCCCAACGTTGACACATTCCATTACTCAATACCCAAAATTACATCCATTAATATCACCACATATTTCATCAGAACAGTTGGTAAGTATTGGGAAGCTGTCAAGTCCACGGTGGTGAATACAACTTCTCCAAAATTCTAATTTTTGTTTAAAAGCTCACATTTTTTCATTGACAACAAATACTATAAAATGTTTTCCTCCCTCCTTCCCATCTTTGGATCTTGGGCTAAGCCCACCCAGGCCACCTGGACTGACAGTGGTGAGGTGAGGGGTGTTCCTTAAGGAAAATCCAGGTGTTGCTATCAGAAGAATGACAAATGCGTGATGGTTGGGCAAAAACAACATAGGTCTTACTCTCAAAATTTTTTCTGGAGATAGGACGTCATAGGAATGGCGGCAGCGGGGCGCACTTTTTGAGTTCTCCTCCGAATCTTATCAGAAACGGGACATTTATAACCCATCAAAGGACTCTCTGCTCATCACACAGAACAGCTAAGAGACTCGTGCAAGGATTACTTGAGGGTGGGCAAATTGGGCGAGCAGGGGAAGAGGGAAGGGAGCAGAGTGGAGACGTGGCCCCATCTGCAACTGTGGAAACGCGGCCGGCATCTGTGGCTGTGGAAACACAGCCGACATCCGCAGCTGCAGAGACGCAGGGGATCCCAGGACGGAACAGAGAACACAAAAGCCAGGAGATGGGCTCTTTCCCTGCATCCCACAGCTGATCTCTCCCGCCGAGGGGGCAGCATATCCAGCATTTCAGGCAATAACCTCAGCTGATACCTCTAGTTAAGCCCTAGGCCGGACAAAGGATACAAAATCCATACCTGGGCCCCCCCCCTTCCCCCGCCGCTCTTCCAATCCTACCTCTGGCCCCTGAACTGAGGAGTAGTGTCAGATTACAGAGGAGCCTTAGTGCTCAGGCTCTGGGAAGACTGGCAGGCAGCTCTGACCCAGGGAAGAGGTTGGGAAGAGTGTGATTTTTGCTGGGCTAGGAGAGAAGAGACTCCACCACCCCCAACCACCACCTTTTCTGGCCTGTGGGAAGAGTGTAAACTGCTGGGCTGGGAGAGAGAAGACCCCTCCATCCCGGCCCCCACCCTTTCTGGCCTGCCTAGGGTGGGGCAATTACAACTGCAGAGACACTCCCAGGGATCAGCAGTAGGCGGCAGACGCAGCTCTGGGTTTTCAGCAGCTCAGAAATCTCCTGCCCACCACACACACACACACACACACACACACACACACGGAAGAAGTGCCCTAAGACTCAGGAGAACTGGACACAGGGCTGGTGGTGCTACTCTCAGTGTGCATATGTGCAGGCAAGGGCAGAAACTGCACTGGCTTTGTAAAAACTACCATCTAGACCCTCAGCCCCACACATCTAAATTTGCAGTCCCAACGTCACTCTGGGCACCAGGTGACTGGCTCTGCCTGCACAATACGCAGGGGACTCTTTGGTACCGCAGAGGACAACTTGGAGATTACTTGGTGGGCTTAAGCCAAGACTGGTGCTGCTTTTTGTTTTGTTTTGTTTTGTTTTGTCTTTATATCTTTGATATCTTTGCCTGTGTTGAGTGGGGGTTGTCGGTTGTTTTTACCTGTGAATGTATTTGATTTTTTTGTTATTGTTGTTGTTGTTGTTGTGCTTGGTGATTTGCTTTGTTCTGAAATTGCCCTACCAGGGCCCAGCTTAAGAGGCACAAGATTCAACACACCCAGAGGCCAACTCCAGACCAAACCAGAGTACTACCGGGTTTGACCTATAAGTGACACTCCCAGAGGGAATTCTCTACAGGCACAAGGGCCCATAGAGGCCAAACCACATTTAAGCAGTCAACCCTCATGCAGCAGAACACCCTGCGGTGGGCAGAGCCAAGTCTCACAACTAGTCAGCCTAGGAGTTAACCCCACCTACTCACAAGCAAAAAGCAATTAAAGATCTTCTTTAACAGGACAATATACACAATGCAAGAGTCACCTTTGGAGCACACGCAGAGGAAAAGAACGAAGTAGTGCAAGTCAAATATAAAGGACACATACTACATAAGATAACCCAGCAAGAACTAAGAACTCTAGGGGATCTACCTAATACATCGAAGCAAACACACAGAGTCAGCCAGAATGGGGAAACAAAGAAACATGTCCCAAATAAAAGAACAGAAGAAACCTCCAGAAATGGAACCAAATGAAACAGAGGTAACCAACCTATCAGAGACAGAGTTCAGAATACTGATGATAAGAATGTTTAAGGAGATTAGAGACGACATTAAGAAGGATAGAGAAATCATAACGAACAACCAGTTGGAACTAAAGAACACAATTACCGAAATAAAGACCTCACTTGAAGGAATTAACAGCAGGTTAGATGAAACAGAGGATCAAATCAGCGACTTAGAAGACAAGTTAGTAGAGATCACCCAAACAGAACAACAAAAAGAAAAAAGAATAAAAAACAATGAAGATGGTTTAAGAGACCTGTGGGATAACATCAAGCACAACAACATGCGCATCATAGGAATACCAGAAGGTGAAGAGAGGAAGCAAGGGATTGAGGACATATTTGAAGTAATAATGTCCGAAAACTTCCCTAACCTGATGAAGGAAACCAACATACAAGCCCAGGAAGTGCAGAGAGTTCCAACCAGGATAAACCCAAACAAGTCCACACCAAGACACATTATAGTTAAAATGGCAAAGGTTAAAGACAAAGAAAGAATCCTAAAAGCAGCAAGAGAAAGACAGAGGGTTACGTACAAGGGAACTCCCATAAGACTATCAAATAACTTTTCTGCAGAAACATTGAAGGCCGGGAGGGAGTGGCAGGAGATACTCAAAGTGATGGAAAACAAAGGCCTACAGCCTAGATTGCTTTATCCAGCAAGGCTATCATTTAAAGTTGATGGAGAGATAAAGAGCTTCCCAGAAAAGAATAAGCTAAAGGAATTTATTACCACCAAGCCAGCATTGCAAGAAATACTAAAAGGATTTCTGTAAATAGAAGAAAGATGAAAACAATCTAACTACAAATTTAAAAATGGCAATAACTATTTACCTATCAATAATCACTTTAAATGTAAATGGTTTAAATGCTCCAATCAAGAGACATAGGGTGGCTGAGTGGATAAGAAAGCAAGACCCTTGTGTATGCTGTGTACAAGAGACTCACCTCAGATCAAAAGACACACACAGGCTGAAAGTGAAGGGTTGGAGTAAGATATTTCATGCAAATGGAAATGAGAAAAAAGCTGGAGTTGCAATACTTATTTCTGACAAAACAGACTTTAAAATGAAGAAAATACTAAAAGACAAAGATGGGCACTATATAATAATAAAGGGTTCAATCTGACAAGAGGACATAACCCTAGTGAACATCAATGCACCCAACATAGGAGCACCTAAATATATAAAACAGATGTGGACTGACATAAAGACAGAGATCAACAGTAACACTATCATCGTAGGGGACTTCAACACACCTCTGACAACAAGGGACAGGTCTTCCAGACAGAAAATCAATATGGAAACAGCCTTAAATGATACATTGGACCACTTGGATTTAATCGATATTTTCAGAGCATTTCACCCCAATGCTGCAGAATACACGTTCTTCTCAAGCGCAAATGGAACATTTTCCAAGATAGACCATATGTTAGGCCACAAAACAAGTCTTGATAAATTTAAGAAAATTGAAATCATACCAATTGTCTTCTCTGACCACAGTGCTATGAAATTAGAAATGAACTACAGGAAAAAAAACTGGAAGACACACAAATTCATGGAGGCTGAATAACATGTTACTAAATAATGAATGGGCCAAGCAGGAGACCAAGGGAGAAATCAAAAGATATCGCGAGACAAACGAAAATGAAAACATGACGACCCAAAATTTATGGGATGCCACGAAAGCAGTCTTAAGAGGGCAATTCATAGCATTGCAGGCCTACCTAAAGAAACAAGAAACATCACTAATCAACAGTTTATCTTCACACTTAAGGGATCTGGAAAAAGAACAGCAAAATAAGCCCAAAGGGAGTACAAGAAAGGAGATAATAAAGATCAGAGTGGAAATAAAAGAAATAGAAACCAGAAAAACAATACAAAAGATCAATGAATCCAAGAGTTGGTTCTTAGAGAAAAAAAATAAACAAAATTGACAAACCTTTAGCCAGACTCATTAAAAAAGAGAGAGAGAGGACCCAAATTAATAAAATCAGAAATGAAAGAGGAGAAATGACAACAGACACCACAGAAATACAAAAAATTTTAAGAAATTACTATGAGCAACTACATGCCAACAAATTTGACAACCTGGAAGAAATGGACAATTTTCTAGAGGTGTACAACCTCCCAAGGCTAACTCAAGAAGAAACAGAAAACCTGAATAGACTGATTACCACCAGGGAAATTGAATCAGTAATCAACCATCTCCCAACAAACAAAAGCCCTGGACCAGATGGCTTCACAGGTGAATTTTACAAAACGTTCATAAAAGAATTATCACCTATTCTCTTCAAGCTCTTCCAAAAAATCCAGAAGGAGGGAAGACTCCCAAACACTTTTTATGAAGCCACTATCACCCTGATCCCAAAATCAGACAAAGACACCACAAATAAAGAAAACTACAGGCCGATATCGCTAATGAACATAGATGCAAAAATCCTCAAAAAAATATTAGCGAACAGAATTCAGCAAGATATTAAAAAGATCATACACCATGATCAAGTGGGATTCACCCCTGGTATGCAAGGGTGGTTCAACATCCGCAAATCAATTAATGTGATACACCACATTAATAAAATGAAAAATAAAAATCACATGATCATATAAATAGATGCAGAAAAAGCGTTTGATAAAATCCAGCAGCCATTTATAATTAAAAACCCTTAAGAAAGTGGGAATAGAGGGATCATATCTCAAGATAATAAAGGTCATATATGATAAACCCACAGCTAACATCATACTCAATGGGGAAAAGCTAAAACCATTCCCCTTAAGATCAGGAACAAGGCAAGGTTGCCCACTTTCTCCACTTCTATTCAACATAGTGCTGGAAGTTCTGCCACAGCAATAAGACAAGAAAAAGAAATAAAAGGCATTCAAATCGGTAAGGAGGAAGTAAACTTGTCATTATATGCAGATGATATGATACTATATAGAGAGAACCCTAAAGACTCCACCAAGAAACTATTAGATCTGATAGATGAATTTAGTAAAGTAGCAGGATACAAAATTAATATTGAGAAATCAGTTGCATTTGTATATACCAATAATAAAACATCAGAAGGAGAAATTAAAAAATCAATCCCATTTAAAATTGCTCCAAAGACTATAAAATACCTGGGAATAAATGTAACCAAAGAAGTAAAAGATCTGTACTCAGAAAATTATGAGACACTGAAGAAAGAAATGAAAGAAGATACAAATAGATGGAAACACATACCATGTTCATGGATAGGAAGTTAAAACGTCCATACTGCCTAAGGCAATATACATATTCAACGCAATTCCTATCAAACTACCAATGACGTTTTTCACAGAAATAGAACATATAATCCTAAAATTTATATGGGACCATAAAAGACCCCGGATAGCCTCAGCAATCTTGAGAAATAAGAACAAAATGGGAGGTATAACAATACCTGACATCAAATTATACTACAAGGCTACAGTAATCAAAACAGCATGCTACTGGCATAAAAACAGACACATAGATCAATGGAACAGAATAGAGAGTCCAGAAATAAATCCATGCCTATATGGCCATTTAATCTATGACAATGGAAGCAAGCATGTACAGTGGCATAAAGACAGTCTATTCAATAAATGGTGCTCGGAAACCTGGACAGACACATGCAAAAAAATGAAGCTGGACCACCTCCTTATACCATATACAAAAATAAATTCAAAATGGCTTAAAGACTTAAATGTAAGATCTGAAACCATAAAATTCCTAGAAGAAAATATAGGAAGAAACTTCACAGACATTACTCGGAGTAAGATTTTTACTGATATATCCCCTCGCACGAGGGAAGAAAGAGAAAAAATAAACATGTGGGATTACATCAAACTAAAAAGTTTTTTCACAGCAAAGGAAACCATCAATAAAACAAAAGGGGATCCTACTGAATGGGAAAAGATATTTGCCAATGATATATCTGATAATGGGTTAATATCACAAATTTATAAAAAACTCACTCAACTCAACTCCAAAAAAACAAACAACCCAATTAAAAAATGGGCAGAGGACATGAAGAGACGTTTTTCTAAAAAGGACATACAGATGGCAAATAGACATATGAAGAAATGCTCAACCTCACTAGCCATCAGAGAAATGCAAATAAAAACCACAATGAGATACCACCTCGCCCCTGTCAAAATGGCTATCATCAATAAATCAACAAACAACAAGTGCTGGCGCTGATGTGGAGAAAAGGGAACGCTTGTGCACTGTTGGTGGGATTGCAGATTGGTGCAGCCACTATGGAAAACAGTATGGAGGTATCTCAAAAATCTGAAAATGGAACTACCTTATGATCCAGCAATTCCACTCCTAGGTATCTATCTGGAGAAATCCCAAACTCCAATTCAAAAATCTTTATGCACTCCTATGTTTATTGCAGCACTATACACAATAGCCAAGACATGGAAACAACCGAAATGCCCATCGGCAGACGACTGGATTAAGAAACTGTGGTACATTTATACAGTGGAGTATTACGCAGCCATAAAGAAGAAAGAAATCTTACCATTTGCAACAACATGGATGGACTTAGAGAACACTATGTTAAGTGAAATAAGTCAGAGAAAGACAAATACCATATGATCTCACTTATATGTGGAATCTAAAGAAAAGAATAAGTGAATAAACTAATCAGAAACAGTTTTGGAGACATAGAGGAAAAACTGAGGGTTGCTAGATGGGTGGGGGCTGGAGTAGGGGGAAAGTGAGGGGATTAGAAAACAGTTGGTAACCACAAGATGGCCACGGGGTTTTGAAAATTAATTTGGGGAACGTAATCAATAATGTAAAGATTTTGTAGGGTATCTGATGGACACATGTCCCATTTGGGAGACCACCAAAGGGATGATGTAGATGCCTGATCACTGCACTGTACACCTGAAGCTGAACAATAATGAACACCAACTATAATTTTATATATATATATATATATATATATATATATATATATATATATATATATATATGTATATATATATATGTATGTATATACTTACAAGAAGCGGAGTACAGCATTAGGAACAGAAACAGTGGAAATGTAATGGCTCTGCGCGATGTCAGAGGGATAGTGGATAGGGGTAGGGGGGTTCACACAGTGTGAGGGATATAAATGATAAACGTCTAAGTATTACTTTGTCTAGTGTACCTGAAACTAATAAAAAACAAAATTAAAAAACAAAAAGGTTTCCTTGAATTGACAGGTTCACTTCATTCATTTTCTAGAAAATGTCTGCCAGGTACCCAGTCTGACTAGACATTGTCTGTCATGCAGTCATTCTTTCAAGTAAAAATAGAATTTCATGAAAAAAGTCAGTAGTTCAGCCTCTAACTCAGTAGCACCAGGGCTTTTCCTAGTCACAACCATTATACACAAGGGCTTTATACATACTTTTCACTGTCACAGAGTATAGGAAAAATGTGTACTCAAGGACCAAGCTTGATAACATTAATAATTTTTATGCCACATCAAGGACACTCCAAGGCAAAATTGGCCCTTTTATTTTCATTGCAAGTGCACGGTGGTGAGGAAGATAAGAACGACTAAACCAGTTTGTGGCACTGACTTGATCCAAGCTGAGGCACTGCTTTTACACCTTCGGAGCAGATTATTATGTGTTCACGTTATTATGAAAATGATTGTGACCTTGCAGACCCACTCGAGCCATGTTGCTGCTGCAGGAATTGCTTGCACTGCTACATCCACACTCTTTCTCTTCAACGTCAGTGTTGAGGAACCTGGTGAGGCTGGCAAACTGGTCCTCATACCAAGTTAGAAACCCCAGGGCTGACATCCACACTGCCTGCAAAGAGCTGTTTTATTCATTTCTAACTCCCAGGAGACGTCGTTAAATAATATCAAAAGGAGAGACAATGAACTAGGAAGTTTTGAGAAAGGGGTTAACAATAACAAAAGCAAATAACGTGAAATGGAGACAAAGTTTTGAAAGCCTTGCCACCTACCTATGATTTCCTTCACAAGGATGGGCTGAGAGTAGTACTTAGGCTCACTGGCACCGGCTGCATTCACAGCCTTCACACGCACAAAGATCTTTGCATCCGTTGGCAGACCCGTGATGGTGAACTTGGTCTTGTCAATCAGATCTGTGTTCGCAGCTACCCAGTTCTCAGCTAAAATCCATTTAAAAAAAGGAGAAACGATGTTTAGTGAAAAAACCACCCTAACCAATACAGTTGACTCAACATTACTATTTTACTCATAATTAAATCATTTGGCCTGGACTCAGACTACGTGGGTGGGCATTTTTCCTATTTAAATGAAAAACATCCTAGAACTGCTAACTTAAAGAACAGGAAAAAGGATAATCAGATTCTGCTATTTCTGAAAAACCTTTTATTCAGATACTAGGGTCTCCTGCATAACAGTAACGGTCCCCAAGAATCTGGCAGGAGTTTTATTCCAATTCAGTTTTATAATGATGGAGGTAACCATGATATTTAGCTATCTATATATATTAAAGTTCAGAAAAACAGGAAAATGTTATTCTTACAAATGAGATGCCAACCATTATAGTCATATAACGTCTCTACTTTATCTCGGCTGGTTTATTATTATGGACACTCGTATGAGCATAGGGAATGTGATCAGGCTCTCATTTATGAAGAAGAGAAGCACATATCCACGGAAAGTGGAAACACAGCTCAGGAACCAAGACCTTGTAAGGAGTTGGCACAATTCTTTCACCTCAATCAAAAATTCTGACTTCTTAAAAGCTTTTTATAGCTTTGTCTACAACATCGAGAGAATGTAAACCCAGCATCCATGGCTAATAAGTACTTCAGCTTCTAAAAGTTTGTCTTCAGTAAGCCCATTCCAGGAAAAAACAACAACAACAAAGCTTGGATCCCACATTATTAACTCAACTGCCTGCCCTCCCCCTGCATCTCTAAGGACTTCTTTTGGGTGCGTGGAGGGTGGGTGTACTTCACATTTGGTCATGGAACATTCCAGAAACTTTATCATAGAGAAAGAAAGGTTGAGAGCTTTCATAGAATACTTTACCTGGCAGGTCATATGCAGCCTCCCCATTTTCATCAGACTGTTTTGCTGATGTACCTTTGAGAATCCGTCATTAAAATTAATTAAAGACACCCACTTTCACACCAGAATAATATCGTTATCAGTAGTCAGCATTCTCTGTTAGTAAAGTATGCAAAGTATGCAAAGATATGTGTCTTCAGAGCAGTGACGGAAGAGACCAAACACATTAGGAGGGGGATCCCTCAGGAGAGGCACTGCCTGCTCTGTTCAGACTGTGGTTTTTGTCCTGAGGCACCTCGCACAGAGAAGAGGAGGAGAAAGGAGGATGGGGCACCTCCAGCTGAGGGAGCAAGAGGTAGAGAAGAACAAAGCAAGTCCCTAAAGAGAAAGGAGGGGCAGGTCCTGGATTCTACAGGGGAGCAGCACACAGTGGAACAATCTATCCCTACTCCTGTCCCTGTCACCCAGCCTGGGAGGGTCCTCTGGGTCCCCAGGGGATGGAGTACTCCAATGGTGGGGCTTGTGCAGTAGTCTGGGAGTGAGGGTACCCCTAATGAGGCCAGCCCTGTCTTACTTACCAGGGCTCTAGTTCTCAATGGAAATGAAAACTGCCCCAGCAGCTGGTGAGGCAGCCTCTGGTTGCCATGACAACAAGCTCTTGGTCAAGAAAACAAATCAAGCCTGCCTTTGGTCCCTGTTTCACATGAGTGAAGTGAATGTTGCTGGCTCAGAGGGTGGTCATGGGCATATCCCAATGGTTTGGGGTGATGACTGTGTAGGTATCGGGGGACTGGGGACTGCATTGCCCCCAGTCCCCTGCGTCCCTTGGAATATTCCCCTCTGTCTCATTCCAAAACTTCTAGGAGTATCAGGGTATAGGGGCAGGAAGCCAGAATATCCTTGTAGCTTAGAGATCATGTGGATGACAAAAATTACTTAGGATTTTGAAAAAGAGATACATCTTTAAGCTAATGGTTGGTTGGGGAGCTATTGCGTTGTTATTTTCATAGTCAAGAGACAATTGATGAAAAAATGAAAATAGGAGACAAAAAACGTACACGAAAGAGTGAAGAACTAGTAAAGGAGAAATATTTCAAGAGAAAACAGGACGAAACAAGATCAGAGGGGAACAAAAACAGCCGATCCCTTCACATTTGAACCACGGTAACTGAGGGGGATAAAAGAGAAGAAGGAAATAGAGTGAAGGAAGAAAACAGTAAAATGCTGCAGGCATTAAAAAAAGAGAGAAAGGCAGAGTCCAAACCAACACACGATCTTACAGAAGAAAGAATTCTCTTACAGAATAAAACCTGACAGGTTGAAAAGCATTAAACACTACAGAAAATTAGTCTGGAGGACAGCAGCCATTAAAAGAGAATGAAGAATAGGGCAGCCACAAAAGGGAAGTAAGAAAAGACTGCAAGAAGAAAGATACAAGTTCCATAGAAAGCTAATTCCAAAACGTTATGTGGCAAAGTATATACATAATAATGACTGTGTACATATACATATGTATATGTGTATATACATATATATCTACACAGACCACACACAAAATCATGTAAAATACACTTCGTTGTATTTTATCTAAGGTGGGTAACATCAAAATGACAGCCATCTATCATTTTGCTGTATCTTCTTACTTTTTAAACCTATCAGAAAGAAAAGAGTAAAGAATTTGCTCTGTTTCATACATACATACAAGGTTCTTGGTCAGCAGCCAAAACACACACAACACTGGGAAATTCTGCTGGCTGGGCAATATAAACAACAGAGTGAAGCGCTCGTGATTTTTTGAAATGAGGGTAGGGGAGTGGAATGGGAATAAACCATATTCTGAAGCTCCCAAGAATTTACCAGTTGCATGAGTGACATTGCCCCCCTTCCATGCTGGGATAACTCTGAGAACTTCTTCTACTGTCCCCACTGGTTTGGGTTAGTAGCTCTCTAAGCCCTGGGAAAATAAGCGTAGTGCTCTGTGAGCACAGCGCGTGTAAATGGAACCGAGTGGTATAAAGATGCTTCATCCCCCCTCCTCTTCTTTCCTCCCAACCAACAGTGGTCATTTTCACGGGTGCCCCAATCCAGGGGCTGGGAATTTCCTTCTCAGCAGTTTTCTCTTCATAGGAAGTTTCTTCTGCATAGAGGTTTTCCTCCTGGGGTGGTGCATTTATGTTCACACTCCTGATATCTCAAATGTGTTCTGTGGTCTCTCTTTGCTTCATATGAGTAAGATCCATGTTCAAGTTTGGAGTCCAAAGAGTTTTCTTAAGGGCTATGTCTTAGCCCGTCATATGTGGAGATATGAACGCATTTCCCTGGTGGATGGTTTACCATCACCTAAGATAGAGCCTGAGTCCAGAGCTGGGCCATTTTGAATCACACATTTTTCAAATCATGACAAGTAGGAAATCAAAGACACAAAATGCTTTCAGTGAATTTCACATCTTTTTTGCTTTTAGGTACACTCTGGCCCACATTTTCTTGCATCATTTTCTCTTTTTCTATTATTTCTATTAGCAATTTTTTTCCTGTTTCTCTTCTGCTCCTAAATTTAAGCCAGTAAATTTTTATATACCCAAGCCACACATTGAAACTATTTCTTACACCATGTGGGATTTAATGCTGCTTCCTTTAAACATTGAAAGTTGTCCTTAATTATTCTTCTTCTTCTTCTTCTTCTTCTTCTTCTTCTTCTTCTTCTTCTTCTTCTTCTTCTTCTTCTTCTTCTTCTTCTTCTTCTTCCTCTTCCTCTTCCTCTTCCCCTCCCCCTCCCCATTCCTCTTCTCCTTTTAAGAAGGCAGGGGCTGATCATCAGATAGCCATATATACAGTCTCTTTATTACCCAGAAATAGGCAGCTCTTTTGATAGCTGACCTCTCTGCTCAGTATAGGGTTTAGAATTTCCAACTCATTGCATCCTAACTAGACTCTTATTTTGCTTTGGTACAACTTAATTCCACCAACTAAAGAAATGGAAGTCCCTGAAGTTTTGTCAGCATCCCTTCCTCCTATGTCTTAGATCATCCAACTGGGCAGCCTCGCTAGGATATTTTTGAGATCTCAATTTGTTAGCCTCAAGTACCAAAGAAGGGCTACAGTTTTATCCATTTTAGAAGGATGACCTTTGGCTTATTGTCGTTTTCAGTGAGAAGGAGATGAGTTCCCAAGAAAGAGAAACAAAAGAAGGGGGAGCATATCTCACCTATTGTTGCAGGTATTCATTTTCACTACGAATCGTACTTACTTCCTTCCAAGCAATATTCTAGCACATAGCCATCTAAACCTGCTGCACCAATCTGGTCTGGGGGCCGCCACTTCATTGTGACCGTGGTGTCAGTTACAGAGTCAACAGCCAGAAGAGTAGGAGGGCTGGTTACAGCTTCAAAGATAAAAGACACAGAAAAAAAGACATTATTACCTACAGAGTTATGGCACAAGGAATGGTGATAAAATGAGCTGGGATGCAAACAAAAATATACACAAAAGACCCACGTCTTAATAAAATTTAATGAAGACTCCTGACTCCTTGAGTATATGCTGTGTGTTAGGCAAAGGTCTGCTAGACATGGAAAATTTTAGAAATGCTGCCACACTTTCTCTCCAATTTGGGAGGATAGTGTGGGTAGCTGGGAGGCCCAAGGAAGTTGGAAAAAGTCAAAGTTGGGGATTTAATGATCTAGAGTAAATTTCTCATAACTCTCTAATTTTAAAGTGCAAATAGTGAAGACCTCTTACAGTCTGTTTCTTTTTTAACAGTCTGTTTCTTTGTCTTTGCTGAACTGACATTTTTGGTTCATAGATAACATTTAAGGTATGACTGTAAAGCAAAGCCTAGTTTCCAACTGTGCTTTGTTGAACAGATCTCATTTGTTTTAGTTACAGTTTTGGCACCAAGGTGCTGGGTTATACCTTTGGAGGGACAAATGGAGAGTGGTCATGTGTCAGTGGGTTCAGCAACACGTCTTCAGAGGGGAGTGGAAACCACAGCTACCCACAGCTGTCACTGGAATTCTGGTAGTGAATTCCAGAGCCTACATTATGAAGACATGTAACTCTACCAAAATTGTTTTTTAATTTCTTAGACAGAAAATTGCTCAGAACCACCTCCAACCTCCTCAAGTGGTTCACCAACCACTCAAGAGGCCTCCAGATCTGCTCCAGTGATAGGTCAGAAGGAAGCAGTCATGATCTGGGGCAATGATTCCCATGACAAAGACACATCTCTCTTGACTCACCCAAAGGAACAAAAGGCTTGGAGGGCATACTGGGCTTGGAGATGCCAATGGCATTCACGGCAAAGATGCGGACCTCGTAGGCCACACCTTCAATCATTTTTTTGGGCTCAAAAGTTGTTTCTTTGCAGAGATCAAAATTCAGCCTCATCCATCTGGAGCTTTGTTTCTTTTTCCTCTCAATAAAGTAGCCTGCAGGTGACACAAAATAGGAACTCAGATTTTTATCCTGGTCTCCAAAATTAAACTTTGTCAAATATTAGAAGTTCTTAAATTTTCTGAAAGAGTCATGTATGTATGTATTTGTAACCCACTTTATTTCATCAGTTGTTTGAGAGAGATTATAGGGGATACAAATATTAGCATCAGAGGAGATAGATAAAAATAGCAGGAGTACAAAAAATTAAAATTGTACAAGAAGAAAAATAGATCATAAATATGTAGGTCTTACCAACTTAATGTAATTGGTATAGTTGATCAATAGATTTGGCTCTGAATCCCAGCAATGTATGTATAAAAGGGGAAATTACCAGTTTTTCTGAGTTTCATTATTAGTAAGTAGAAAAAAGTTCTTGTTCCATAGGGGAAGCAAATTCTTCTAAGAATTTAACTATAAAAGAAATTTCTCCATAGACATAATTCTGTGGAATGAGACATTTACCAACTAGTTTACTTAATAGTATAGTTAGACTCATGGTATTTCAAATTTATATACTGGATATAAATGTCAACCAAAGAAGAGAACAGTCAATTAGATAATATTTATCAGAGCTATTAAAAAATCTCAAGTATTTATACAACATCCCAAAATACTTCACTTTGAATGGATAAAGATACAGTATAGTAGTTTTTCTTCTAAATGCCCTATTTTTAATGTACTCTATACTAAAGTGCGTAAAGAGGACACCAACTCCAGTGGAAGTTCCACAGACTGACTACCTTGTAATTACCTAAAATTGGGGAGCCTCCATCGTAGGCAGGAGGCTCCCAGTTCATGATGCACCAATCATCTCCCACATCTGTCACATTCGGTGCCACTGGAGGATCAGGGATGTCTGTAGCAAACAAAAAATAGAATAAAATATGAGAGAGAGAGAGAGAGAGAGAGAGAGAGATGAAAAATATTAATTGGAGAATGTAGGTTAATTGGAGAATGTAGATCAGAGAAGCAGTGTTATTTCTGAGTACTTTTTCATGTTTACTGAAATGCACTTAGTAACTAACTTGGGCAAAAAGTCATGCTTCATATGAAATAAGAGAAGGTAAGCCAAATAAAAATAAAAATCCTTAAACTATCATCACAACATTAGAGAACAAGCCATACATGGAATCCAAGACTCTTGTTCTTTACCTTGAAAACAGTAACTAAGAAATTATTGCCTAAATGTTGGATGTGTCTTTGTTTTGTTTTGTTTTCTAACTACAAAGTAAACTTCCAGTAGAATTGAATCAAGGACTGATTATTATAAATTTTACATCAGTTGGAAGACTGAAGATGTTGACTAGTAAAAATCCAAGTCAGAAATGGCAAGTTACCATGTTTTGTAAATATAGTTAGTTCAGTGCCTGATAAAGTGACCTTAGTTTTCGGTCAACTTGAAATACATTTAAGGAAAAACTAAAGTGAGATGAACAGATCATGAAACCTTGGATCAATAATCTGCTAGATTCATTTCACTTGGTTTCAGGCTTTGGAAAAATTCACTTAGATGGTCGTCTAAGAACCAACCAAAACACATCTTACTTCTCTACAATGATTGTGATATGGGAAACTATTTAGCAATTGTGTTTCAGTAACTTTCGAAGACACTGAAAGGGAGTATGACTGTGGAGAATTAATGACCAGCAACCTAAAATGGCTACCTCAGCTACTCATTCCTGCAGTGTGTCCTCCATGCAACAAAAAGAGGGAAAGGAAGAGGAAGGGAGGAGAGGGGAGGGAAGGAGAGGAGAGGAGAGGAGAGGAGAGGAGAGGAGAGGAGAGGAGAGGAGAGGAGAGGAGAGGAGAGGAGAGGAGAGGAGAGGAGAGGCGAGGCGAGGCGAGAAAGAAGGAGAGAAAGGCGAAGAAAAGAAGTAGAAAAAGAAAGATAGTGTTTTGTCAAAGATAGCTCTCCTATGTTTCTCTTTGTTGGCTAATTGGAAAAGTTGAGAGAATCAAGAGCTGACAAAGTCTACTCTGGGTCTGGACACGTCAACTTGATTCTCAAAGTTTTGTGATCCAGAGGACTTACCCACAACTTTAATCTTGATGCTAGCATGTGCTTCTCCAGCTTCATTTTTCAGATTTATGTTGTAAACACCAGAATCATCTTTTTCAGCTGCATCAATGATCAGACTGCTGCTGTCAGGGTAAGATTCTGCTCTTATCCGGCCACTGCCCTCCATAATAGCCTAAGGAGGAAAGAAATAAAATGTGCATGATCCATCCAATAACCAGGACTATTCCAGAGTGCCTTGGAACTTAAGCTGGACATAGTATGAATGTCTAAAATGCATGTTCTAGGTTTAATTCTTCATCAACTCTAAGGACAAAGGTATTATCATGTTGTTTACACACGAGAAAACTGTGGGCCATGGCTGCCACATGGTTAAGAAGTGGTGAAACTGAGATTTGACTCTAAAGCCCACTAACCATTAACTCACCAAAGAGAAAGTTGGAAGACTAAAAATATGAGTGCAGTGTCATTCTAGAGGAGTCTCTTTGTATATGAAATTAGAAATACTTAAATTCATTTTAGAAACTAAATTATGATTTTTTATTTTCTTAGATGTCTTGAAAATTTACAAATATTGAAAAGGTTTGAAGAAGGCCACAATGCCAATTTTCTATACAAGTTGTTGAGTATTGATTTTTTTTCCCCTCCCAATAGCACACAAAAGAATGAACATCTAATTCCCAAAGTAAAGACAGTGAGGTTGAGCCTTCTATCATGTTTTCTTTCCTTTATTTTCTTCTTTGTCTCCACCACCTCCTCCCCCTTCTTCTCCACTTCTTTTTATCTTAAACCAGAAATTTAAAGCAGCATTACATTTTATTCATTCTCAGGTCATTAATATTTTCTATATGACTATGAACAGCCAATATGCAAAAAGGCAAAACAGAGAAGGTCTACTCCTGCTCTCTCCTCCTTTGTCTCTGGGTTAGGAATCATAAATACCCAATAACAAAAATTTGACAACAGTAAGAATACCTGAAATAGTTTTCATAATTCTGTTTTCTAACAGAACAAAATTTCATCATATTAGCAAAATTCTAATCTTGAGATTATAAAATTTTTTTCAATGTGAAAAGAAGAATATTTATTTAAGATGGTGTTACATTACCCTCCTCAGTTTTCTATATTTTGCTTGCTGTTGTGTTATACTTTACATAGAGTGAATGTCACACTTTTTAGATGTACAGTTCTTTGAATTTTGACAAATTTACGTGATTGTGCAACCACCACCACAATCAAGATAACAGACTATTTCCATCACCTCCTCATGCTCCTTGGCAGTCACCCACTCACCCCACATTCTGATCCCTGGGAACCATGGGTCTGTTATCTGTCCCTACAGTATTCCCTTTTTCAGAATGCCATATAAATGGAATCAAACAGTGTATAGCTTTCAAAATCTGTCTTCTTTCACTTAGCATGATGCTCTTTAGGTTTATCCATGTTGCTGCATGTATTACTACTAGTACATCCCTTTTTACTATTGAGAGCAGTCCATTGTATAGTATATATGCAGTTGGTATATGTATGTACAAACTGTGTGTTTGTACCACTGGACTTTTGGGTTGTTTCCATGTTTTAATAATTATAAATTAAGCTGCTATAAACATTCATGTATAGGTTTTTGTGTGGACATATGTCTTCATTTCTGTTGGGTAAATACGTAGGAATAGCACTGTAGAGTTTTGTGGTAAGTGTAACTTTATAAAAACTACTAAACAGTTTTCCCCAGTGGACATACCATTTTTCATTCCCACCAGCAATGTATAAGAGTTTAATTGTTCCATATCCTTGTCAGTATTTGGTATTGTCAGTTTTTTAAAATGGTTTTTTAAAAATACTTTTTTTTTTTTGTCTAGCCTCTTTCATTTAGCATAATTACTTTGAGATTCACCCATATTGTTGCATGTGTCAGTAATTCACTCTTTTTTATTGAGTAGTAATCCATTGTGTGAATATCCTACAATTTGTTTATATATTCACCTATTGATGGACATTTGCATTATTTTCAACTTTTGGATATTATAAACAAGGCTACTGTGACCATTTGTTCTAATAGATTTTTTTTGTAGGTTACAGCAGATTTTCTGCATCTATGATTGTCATCTGTAAATAAATACAGGTCTACTTTTTCTTTCCAATATGGACATCTTTTGTTTCTTTTTCTTGCCTGATTGCCCTGGCTAGAACCTACAGTATAATGTTGAAGAGAGTGGTGCGAGTGGGCATCTTCTCTCTTTTGTTCCTGATCTTAAGGGCAAAGCATTCAACCTTTCAATATTAAGTAGGATGATAGTTGTAGGATTTTCATGGATGTCTTTTATCATGTTGAGGAAGTTCCTTTCACTTCCTAGTTTGCTGAGAGATATTAGAAATGGATGTTGGATTTTCTCAAATGTTTTTGTATCTATTGATATGATCATAATTTCCCCCTAGTTTATTAATATGGTAAGTTATATTAATTGATTTTCAAATGTTAAACCAACCTTTGCATTCCTGGGATAAACTCTACCTTGTCATAATAAAACATTATTCCTTTTATATGTTGTTGGATTCAATTTGCTAAATTTTGTTTAGAAATTTTTCATCTATGTTCATGAGTGATATTTTGTAGTTTTTCTCTTCTTGTAATGTCTTTTTCTGATCTTGCTGTAAGAATAATACTGGCCTTCAAGAGTGGGGGCATACTGTTCTCTCTGCTCCAATTTTCTGGAAGAGTTTGTGTAGAATTGGTATTATTTCTTTCTTAAATATTTGGTAGAACTCTACAATAAAGCCATTTAGACCTGAGATTTTCTTTGTGAAAAAATTTTAACTACAAAGTCCATTTCTTTCATAGATAGAAGGCTATTCAGTACTGATTTAGTGGCATTTCACAAATTCTGATTACGTAGTGCATTCATAAAGATTTTCTAATTTCTCTTGTGATTACTTCTTTAATCCACGAGTTTAGAAGAATGTTACTCAGTTTCCAAATATTTGGGAATTTTCCAGCTATATCTCTGTTATTGCTTTGTAATTAATTTCATTGTGGTCAGAAAACATACCTTGCATGACTTAAATTCTTTAACATTTATTGAGAGTTTTTTATGGTCTATTTTGGTAAATTTCCCATAGGCATATTAAAATAATGTCCATTCTGCTTTGTTCAATGGAGTGTTCTATAAATGTCAATTACATCAAGATGGTTGATAATGTTTTTCAAATCTTCTATATTTTTAATGGTTGTCTTCTTGTTCTATGAACTATTGAGAGAAGAGTATTGAAATCTCTAATTTATACATTTTTCTTTGAAATTTTATATTTTGGTGTTTGTTTTCTACTTGTTCCATCTGTTCTCTGTACTTTTTTTTCTGCCTTTTTTTAGATTAATTAAATATTTTTTGTGACTGTATTTTATGTCCTTTGTTGGCTTATAAGATATAAATAATTTATTTAAGTTTTAGTAGTTTCTTTAAAGTTTATATTACACATCCTTAACTTTTCACAGTCTACCTTCACATGATATTATAATACTTCATGTATAACAAAAGAAATTTACAATAGAATACTTCCATTTTACCCTTCCCAATCCTTACTTCCATTTCTCCCCTGTTGTCCTTAGGTTTTTATTGTCATAAATTTTACTTACACTTATGGTATAAACCACAAGATGCATTGTTACTATTTTCAATTATCTTTTTAAGAGACTTAGATAATAAGACAAAACATATATTTATCCATGTAGTTACCATTCCTGATGCTCTTTGTTCCTTTGTGAAAATGTTTTCATCTGCTATCATTTTCCTTCTAACTTAAAGACTTCTTTTAGCATTCCTTGTAGTGCTGGTCTGCTGGTGATGATTTCATTCAGCTTTTATGTATCTGAAAATAATTTTATTTTGCCTTCATTTCCGAAAACTATTTTCACTGAGTACACAATTCTAGATTAACAGGTTTTTTTTTCTTTGAAGATGTTGCTCCACTGTATTCTTACTTGCCTTGCTCCAGAGAAATCTGATGTCATCCTGGCCTTTGTTCCTGTGTATTAAATGTGACTTTTTTTCTCCATCTACTTTTAAGATTTTTTTTTTCCTAATCACAGGTATAGAACAATTTGATTACAATGGGTCTTGGTGTTATTTTGTTAATGCTCCTTGTGCTTGGTTTTTGTTGAGCTTCTTGTATCTGCATTTTGTAGTTTTCATCAAATTTAGAAAAATGTTGTCCATTATTTCTTTAAATATTTTTTTGTCCCCCTCTTTGGGGACTCCAATTGCACTTATATTTGACTGCCTGAAGTTGTCCCATAGTTCAGTGATATTTTTGTTCCTCCAGAAAACAGAAAAGGAGGAAACACTCTCCAACTCTTTGATGATGATGATGATGAATAAATTATTTTAGAGTAATTTAGGTTCACTGCAAAACTGAACGGAAAAGTACAGAGTCCTCACATAACCCCTGGCCCCATATATGCACAACCTCCCCCAGTACTGACATCCCCCATCAGAGCAGCACATTTATTACAAATGATGAACCTACACTGGCACATCATTATCATTCAAAGTCCAAAGTTTACATTAGTGGTCATTCTTGGTGTTGTACATTCTATGGGTTTTGACAAGTCTATAATGACATATATCCATAACTATAGTTTCATATGGAACAGTTTTACTGCCTGTAAAACATTTTATATAGGAAGTGACACAGTCACACTTGAGCTGGCACAACTCTACCACTTCAACCTTATTTTTCTTTTCCTCATTCTGCCCCACCCACACTGGCTTTCTTTCTATTTCTCCAACACATCAAGCTCATTTTCTCCCTTGGTCCTTTGCACTTGCATTGACTTCACCTGGAAATATCTTTCTTTTGATCTTCTATAATGAATTCCTTATTGTCATTCAGAAAGTCTGTTGTCATTTACCACACAATCACTTGATCATAATATTAACCTATTTTTTAAAACTTCATAGCACTTATTACTATGCAAAATAATTTTGTCCATCTAGTTATTTAATATTTCATTGTCTGTTTCTCTCCCACGCCATTCCCTGACACTCATTAAAATGAAAGATGGAATTTTGTTCACTGTACATAAAAACATGCCTGGTCACATAGTAGGTAGTCAGAAATATGAAAAGTACATGAAAAACTATTATGCTTGCCTGAAAATCAGTGATCTTTCTTTATCAAAGGAATTACATCTTTGCTGTACCCCTGTACATTTATTTGCCTTCTTCTTTCATCTGAGTAATGGTGGGCAGGGAGTAGGGAGGGCAGTGTGTGTGTGTGTGTGTGTGTGCGTGTGCGTGTGCGTGTGCGTGTGTGTGTGTGTGTGTGTGTGTGTGTGTGTTTGTAGAACAAACCTTGTCTGCTCGGCTCCAAATGACTTTAGGAGGTGGTTCTCCAGTGATGGGAATCTCTAGACGAAGCTTGCTTCCTGCAATTACTGTCACTGTATTGTCAGCATCAAGACCATCTAGGTTGATTTTAGGAGGATCTGGAATATTAAACATGGCCTTTGTTATCAGACAGTCCTTTTCATGTAAATATCTGGGCTAGTTCTTGGCTAGTGCTAAACATTGGTAGTAACCAATATTTTATCTGGCCAAAGAGAATGTAATGTTGATGGTGCCTAGTTAATGTTCAAAATTACTTCATTGTAAGACTTCTAAAGAATCAACAATTATGATTAGTGATTAATACCAATTATGTATTTTTTTCTTTCAACATCATATAGTTTTGAATATGTTACAATTCCAAAAAAAGTCAAAACAAACAAACAAACAAAAAAAAAACACAAGAACACAACTCTGCAAAGGTTTCTTTTATCTACTCACCAATAACACGAACTTTGGCAGGCAAAGTAATAGAGTAGGCATCTGGTGTAAATACATAATCACCTTCATCCTCAAGGAGAGCACTGTCTATCACTAATTTGTGGATTCTAGGGAAATGAGAAAAACATATTTCTAACACTTTGCAAAGACTTAAATTGTATATGACCCAAACTGAGGAGACACCTGGCCTTTATCTGATTAACTTGTTTAGTGCAGCCTGGAGAGAGAGAGAGAAAATAATGTGAAGGCGTAATTATTCTATATATTGATCCATATTAAATATTTACTTTTGGACTATATGGAATTATCTCTATAAATACAGACTACTTATTATGCAAGAGTCTCTTATTCTTTATCTCTTTGGCTTTAAAAAGGCTAAAAGATAACATCTCACTAATGCCATACTTTAAGATCCAAGAAATTACCAAGAATACCCTTGAGTTTAACTTTATATGCCATACCTCAGAGCAATATTTCCTAACTTTACTGGGATCATGAACAGTGAATATCTGATGGACACTATGGATCCTCTCTCTGAAGAAGAGCAAATATTTTTGTACACACAGAATTTGTTTACAATTTTAGAGGATTTATGAGGGCCCCTGAAGTTCATTCATGATCTTCTCAGAATCTAGGGATCCAAGTTTAAGAACGCTTGCCTTAGACCTTTACTGGATTCTAGGATGTCATGTCCCCTCAAAAAAAAAAAATTGAGGAAAGGTATATGACACTTATTGGTTAGGGAGAATTAATCCAATTCAACCAGTTTCTCAACTAGAATTCAATATCATTCCTCTAACCTATTTAGATAGAAAGAATCAGTCAGTGGATTTTGATTAGACGAAGCACCCGACTATAACGTGCATATTCCAGGATCACAGGTAAGACGTGATGTACAACAAAGAAATCACATGCTCTCGCTATTTGGAAGCAAAGAACTAGAGATAGATGCTCTCCCAATTACTACTTTTCAAATATCCTTGCCAAATACATACTTTAGGAAGTGGAAAAAGTGGAGATGGGGACCAGCCTTCACGTATGGATCACTTAGCTTGCGTACCTTCCTTTGTGCACAACCTTTAGACGGTCACTCTCCTGAACTGGTAGGCCATTTTTAGTCCATTTTCCTGATATGTTTTCAGAGATTTCACACTTCAAGCAGATTTCTTTTCCAAGTTTTACAGTCTGATCAGTCAGAGGTGTCAATACCTTCAGAGGCCTCACTACAGAAATAATAGATGGTTGTTAAGTGCCAAATCCAATCCAGATAGGCAAAGATGGTGTCATTTCACAATGGTACAGTCAGTTTTGCTATTAATGCTTGCTTGGAAAATGAGAATTTGTTCCAATGCAATTGATATATTAGGGGACAACTGGAGCATAACACAAATTTCATATTTGATTATGCATGATTTCATTCATGAGAAAGACTAGGTAAATCCAGAAAACTATGCCCAGCTGAACTGAGCCAAGCAGGGCTGCACAAAACACACAAACATACCTCAAACATCTACCACCTACCTCAGTTCACCCATGTGATTATGAGCCAGACCCATGCACATCTGAGATTACCACTACACATCCAACTTCAAATAACCTCTCTCCACCACTCCACAATAGTGCACAAGCTGCAAAACTTCCGACACTGCTTCCATAAGCAAATTTCAGGTCTTTTTCAAGGTAAAATGCCATATTCATTGTAGTTTTTATTAACCATTTAACATTTATAAACTTGCTACTATTTTTTGTTAGGTTCTTATTGTTTTGATTTCCTTTTTAATGTGTCACTGACAAAAATTTTGAGTGTTGTGCCCATAACCCCGCTTTCCCCAATAGCCCTATGGTTTTGATTGCATGACTTTGTATTACCACAGTGAGTTTTAGAAATACATATGCTCCATTATAGCAGAACTGACTGTAATTGCTTTAAATGGATACAAATATCGATAAGGATATGTCTGTGGTTGTAAACTTTTTTTGATATTAAAGTAAAATGGCTACCATTCCATGAAGCATAAAGAGTGTACTGAAATTACTTCTGAATTATTCTGTGATCATATGAATTGCAACTGGTCTAAGAAAGAAGAAAGAAAGTAGGATTTCTGCTTTTCGTGTGTTATCAATCTTCTCATGAGATTTGCTATTTTAATTCTCATGGCTAACTGGAAAGGACTTTCTCCGCCGCTGAGAACTGACTACCAATAGTGGACATTTGGGGAAGTACATTAATTCTCTCATGCCGCTGAAGCAGATTAGCAAATTAGCTCTTATAATGTTCTCAATTGAGGCCCATTAATTTGAGTAACTTTTCACCCCAAATGTAGTTGCAGAGTGTTGAATGTTTATTTAATGTATAGATAGCAAGTTCACCCATGGAGTAAACAAACATTATCAAGATTTGACATAATATCTAAGTATTTATCATCTATTTATATGGTTTGGGAATAAAATATTTCTCAACCATTTGGGTAACTTGTTCAGCAGGTGATTTTAATACTTCCATCCCAATACTGGTGCTCCACTGTTAAACTGAGTAGTCGGTTCTTTTCTCAGAGACCTTGATTGGTATGACACACACACTCAGAATGGAATTTAATTTTACATATTTAAAATTGCCACAAGTAGAAATCATATAAATTGAAACTTTCTTAAAGCTGAGTTAACAAATGCAACACCATTAGTAAGCCAATGTGGGAGCCATCCAAGGAAGTCTTACTTACAGTCAACACTAAGCTTAGCGGACGATTGTCCTCCTGTAGTCATTACAGAATATTCTGCACTATCGGCCTTGGTTGCTCCTTCTATGATCAAAGTGTGTTTTTTGCCCTCAACTTTAACTTTGTATCTTGATTTTGGACCCGGGATGATCTCCTCACCATTCTTAAACCTGGGTTAAAATAGGTTATTAAAAACAATGTTACAAAAGCCCTTCAGGAGTCGGACCTATTGGTCTTGTTTTTCCTATATCCCAGTGTCTTGCAGTGTCTGGCACTAATTGTTGAATTAAAGAATGTATAAATCAATCTATCAGTGCATGAATATTACAACAAATGTTGTCTAAAAAATTACATTAAAGGAACATAAGCCCCCTCTTTCCACTCAAGATCAATTAGATGAAGATGCAAAGAGTAGATATTACTCATGTTTTGGCTTTTGAGGTACACTGGTGAGAACAACATTTTAATACATTTTAAAGGTAGCTATGATTCTAGATTAGAATAAAAAATCTACTCTGTACCAAATACTAAAGATTACTGTTATGTGATCTACTATACTTCTCAACAAAGCATTTCATGTTAGGATTCTGAATCTTCCAGTCTTTAATTTTGAGGTGACTCACAGAGAACTTGAGAAAACACTTCCTATCTGACCAAAATTTTTTGCCTTTTAATTTTAAAAGTAATTGGTGATTCTTAGTCTAAAATGTTTTTCTGAGGAACTCACAATCAAGTGACTAGGAATAAAATGAAAAAAAAAAAGGTAAATTTTTCCAGGTAAGTTACAAGTATGACACAGTGAGAAGAAGCATGGTAGAGAGGTAAAGAGCATCCATGGGCTTTGGATTTAAACAGACTTAGGCAAACTTAAGCCATCCATTTATTAGTAAGTGCCCACTTCCCTACATCCTTACCAATATAGATTTCTGGATCTTTTTTTCAGTTTCATAGGTGGGAAAAAAGAAAAAAAAAACCCATTAGTGTAGTTTTAGTTACCATTTCTACTAACACAAATGAGATTGAGATTCTTTTCATATCTGTAAAAGCAATTTCCTGTTCTCCAAACTAAGAAGGTACTTTTTTTGTGTGTCTATTAAAAATGAACAGACCTCAGGAAAGCTATTTACCATTTTACATTGGCGTCATCTTCAGATACCTCACATTCTAATTCCACTTTCTCCCCACAGTAAGCATTTGTATCTTCCAACAGTTTGGTCACCATAATTGGAGGCTCTAGTGTGAAAAAAGAGAGAATTAGAATCATTAAATATCCAAAACCCACTTATGACCCTGTATCTGTTCACAGATGAAAAATCAATAGTAAGAACCATACCACTGAGTTATAGTTAGATGGTGGTAGAGAGTAGGTGAGGTTTTGTGGGCTTTTTTTTTTTTTTTTACTTTTCTTGGCAAAATGTATAGCTGGCAATCCTGGGTAAGTTTCCACAATTTTCTCATAACTCTGAAGAGAGTTAAACAAATATATTATTGTTCTAGAGAGCAGACGAAACATCCTTTTGGCAAATAAAATATTAGGTGGTAGACATTTCTGATGAAGGAGAACTATAATACTAAAATTCTTTGATTTGGTTCTAGATGGATGATAGAGATTGCAGGATTGTCTCAATCAGAGGGCCTCACAAAGAAAAGAAGTGATCCCTGACTTCACCGGCACCCTCTAGCTCTTTTCACCATGTCTTAGTAAATGCTGGTCTTCAGAGCCCTCAGTGCCAAGCACTGATGCCCTTTTACTTATGAAGCTGGTTTCAAGACAGATCTATTTGTGATCAGCTGAGTGTGTGAAATGAGGATTATCCTGTAGACTCTGTTAAGTTTCAGAAGCTATAACCAGAATAATTACATTGCAGAATACTCCTTGCTTGAGTCAAAACCTCCAGGCATTTTTACTCAGCAGTTTTTTGTCTTCCCCTTGGCTTTTTTTCAACAAACCTGAAGATTAATTAGGATACACAGTAATTGCCAGTGTAGAGAAGCTTCAATGCAGAGCCAATCTAACACCTAAATGAAACCATGTCTAGAGGTGCTACTTGCTCTGTTCTGGAGCTCCAGAGCTCACCTCATCACTTTCATTTTGATTATTAGCCCTGGGATAAGGAAAGCCATCAGCTCTTGATGACTCCAGTAAGACATTTCACTTTACCTCTCACAAAGAGCTCAGTGGAACATTTTTCATCACCAGCTGTTACATAATACTCCGAGTCATCTGTTAGCGAACAGTTATTGATAAACATGATTCTTTCACATCCTTTATGTTCAAAGATGTATCTATTTTAAATAGGAGGAAGATAAATAGAGTCCATGAACTTCATTTTATTCTTTTCTTTATTGTCAACAAATTTGGCTTATACTTTGATAATGCTTAAAAGATAGGGATATAATTTTGATCTGCCATTTATGCAGCATATCCTAAATAGTTTAATAAACATCAAACATGAAACCATTTATCTTTATAATATATATAGATGCCCATTTATATTTAATATATTATTTCTGTTATTTTCTTTTAGACAAGGTTTTTTTTTTTTATTTCAAATATAAACAGTACTTGCATATTTTCTATTTAATTTTTTTAATCCATTGTTGAAAAATAGGGTTGGTTGAGGTTGTCAAAGAGATTGCTAACTCTGTAAATTTAAAAAAAATGACCAATTCATCTACTTTGTGGAGAGACAGAGATTTGATCTTATTCATTGATTCCAATCCTTGCCTAGCCCAATGACACAGATTTTGGGGGGTGAATAAATAATTATACAATATAAGCAATAATATGAATTTAATCACTAAGATAGACAGTAATACTATAGAATGTGATATTCTCTTAAATAAGGTTAAGAATGAGTGTTATCATATCCCAGTTACCATCTTCTAAGAAAAATACTTGGGTATTTGGAAACACAGCACTAAAAGCCAAGAAGATTGCAAAACTTAATTATCTGTGATCTGCATTATGGATCATAGGGCATTGTACTAGACTAAAGAAAAAGATTTCATTTGGAAAATTCTCAAATTGAAGACTTTAAGAACAAAACACTCGACATTTGCTAGATAAAGATAACCAAGTAAAATTATGTTTTTGGTAAATTCAGGCCTCCTTCAAGAGATTTTTACCAGATACAAACATTATCACAAAGTCACTCTGTAGACATGACCACTTTAAGAAATGGGAAGCCACCTAATTGTACTACAGAAGTGACAGATTTTCAGGATTAAAGTCTTTTATAAATGGGCATGTGCCTCCTGTTAACTTTTAAAAAAATATATTGGAGTTGAAAATCTCTCAGGCTGAGAAGGATCTCTGTAAAGCAGTTTCATAATAGACTAGCGATACCATCAGACATCAGGGATTAGTTTGTCTCCTTCATTGGGGAGAGGGCCAAGAAATAATAAAACACAGGCTTTAGATGCTACTCTGGAAAAACGAAAGTTATCTAATTATAAAGTGTGATTCCCAGTTGGTATATCAAATAGGTATTTCAAACTTTTTCAAAAAAAATTTTTTTTTAAATTGGGAGAAGTTTTTTTAAATTGGGAGAAGTTTTTTTAAATTGGGAGAAGTTTTTTTAAATTGGGAGAAGTCTTAAATAATCACATATAACCTATAGTGACACAAAACCATAATTGGGAATCACCTGAAATAGTTCGTGTAGAATTAAAACATTAAACAAGGTTTAATTTATATAGCACTATAATTTTAATGGTTCTAAAATACATGAAAAGTTTTTACTCGCCCTCCATATGAATTTGTATTATAAAGTTTTAACTAAAAAGCACTTTTATTCATAGAAAATTAAGTCAAACTACTGTTTGATTTATGGAGTTATCAATTGATTATTTGCAAAGCCCCACTTACTTTGTGCTGGGTCGAATTTCTTGACCATTTTTATACCATTTCACCTCCAACTTTGGATCTGCCAGTTCCACAACGAACCTAACCTTGCCTCCTTTATCAATCTGATATGCAGGATCAAGAATTTTTGCAAAAGCTAGTAGAGAGAAGAAGCAAAACTATGTTAATATGTGCATATGTATGCTATAGATTTAAATAGTCAATATATGTACAAGAATCTAAAACAAAATGAAAAATTGAGACTTGGAAAAAAAATTGGAACCTTCCAAATTATCACTTATATTTTAAAATTCTGTTGATTTATGTACAATAAGATGGTTATAATTTTTAAAGAGAATCACATGTTTTTGGAAGAAACACGAGAAAATAATTACTGAAAGGCTTTAAAAATGATTGTCCTAACCCTTAAGGGAATGGTATGATATAAAGCATCCAAATGAAATTGAACTTGAAATTGAACTAGCATGATGACAGTCAGGACCACTGGTATTGCTTTTGTATAATACTTCTATGCCACAGATAGTTTTTCGTCCTGGAATTTGTGAGATAAATTCAACAACACATAAGATTAAATGGAATGCCTTTGACTAACTGAAATAGTAGGTTTATCAGAGTTTTTGTACTGTGGATTTGCCCAAATAGTGGCATGTTTAAAACACTCTTCCATGTATAATTGGGAACTCAGGACTTTAAAACATTTTAAATAACACAGAACATAATGTTTGCTGTGTTTTTTTTTTAAAAGTAGTCTTTGAAAAGTTCTAAACAGAGGTAGTTAACTTCTTTTTTAAATTTCATAATTTTTCAGATTTCAAAGATAATAATTCTCATTTAGACAGTTTGGAAAATACCCTTACGTGTGAAATAACTGGTGAAGTTGTCATGCTTGCATTTTCATCATTCCAGCCTTTTTACACTATTGCTTAAACAAGCTCACTTTGTCAAATTTTAACAAGATAAAAGAAACAATAGCTTTACAAAAAAGTTATCTATCACATACCTCAAGGCATCAATTCAGAGCTAAGTGATACGAATAAGAAAGTTCAGTGTGGAGGGACAGAGATGTCATCTGGCTCCACACCTTAGAATTCATATATTTGTGACTCAGTCTCAGACACCTCTCAGGAATAAGAAAGTTCAGATAGTGGCAATGGCTGAGTTATGTACACAAAACACTTCTATATTTCTCTGGGGCCGTTTCTCTACCAGTTTACAGTGAGGTTTAGAATAAAGGGCAGATTTTTAAAAAGAGGTGATGATATTCTTTCAATTCTATTTGAACATTAACAAGCAATAATAGGTTTGATATGTTAACTGGATGTGTCATAAAACCAGTAACTGAGAATGACCAAGTAAATAGGAAACTTGGAAGAGCTGATGATCAATGTAAAATGTATTTTTTAATTTTAAATTTCAACATCTCAAAGTGCTTTTTTCTTTTTAAAGGTAATTAAAACCACAACAAACTACACCTACTTTAGATCTTCAGGGAGCAGCAGAACTATTTTACAAAACACTTGGATAATCTTATTAAGTGTGAGACGTGAATGCCTCCCACCCCATCAAATGGGTACAAGGATATGATGGTAAAACAAGAAGACATTGCATCAACTCTGCTTAAATAAGAATAAAGAATTTGAGAGTGAGAAAGATATCGAGGCTGGAGAAAGAGGCCGCTGAGAAATTCCCAGTGACAGTGGGAATATTTAAGATTTCCTTATATACCGTATTTGGTATTACTTTAACGTAATTCTTCTGTTATCTTAAACCTTCTGAAACTTACCTGCATGGCCAGTGCTGTGCAAGGAAGTGAACTATTTCACCTGGAGCCAAAGGTAGCTGAGAGAAGCGTAAGCCCTGCAAATCCCACCGCATCCAGTCCCACCCCAAACCCAGGGGTAAAGAGGATCACCCGCTGGGGTTCACGGTCACGTCTTTCGCGGGCACAGGACCCGGCCCACACGGCCACGCTTCCCTGGCGGCCTCACCTGCGCTCTTCTTCTCCACCCTGCGCATGCGCTTGAGCCGCTTGAGCATGCCGCGCAGGTCGGTGATGCCGTACTGAAAGGCGATCTTTTCGTACTCGTTGGGGTTCGCATTTTTCAGCAATTCCCACACGTCTATCTCGGGTTCTTCCTCGTGCTGCTTCACCTCCCTAACCGGGGAGAACCATTGCCTACGTTAGTAGTTGCTCACTGGCTCTTAAACACAAGGAAGGTCGCAGTAGGGTCTGGATTTTCTGTTTAGTGCCTGAGTACTTAAACTGAGAAGAAAGCCTACTTGCTTTCCTTGAAGTCTCAGAGAAACTTCCGGGAAGTTAAAGATCAAATATGTGTGCAGTTATAGTAACACTCTTGTTTTCCTAAAGAAAAACACAATATTAGGCAGAGAGGAGGATATCAGGAAATATCTTGAAGATATTTCTACTTTTTATCAACTTGAAAGTCTAGAAGGTGAGATTTTTCAGGAACTTAAGATCAATTTTCATCTAGGATATGGGTATTGAAATAGTTTTGAAAAGTAGATTAAGAACTAGAAATTTTAAATATTGGTCTATGAAATAAAAATTCTCTCTACCTTCACTGGTGTACACATGCTAGCTGTCTGTATATGGAGAGACTACAAGCACAGTACTCCAAACCTTTGGATTTTGCAAATAGCATTTTTCTTACCATGTGTACATTAACCATTTTTTGTTGCTTTTTCATCCAAAAAATATTTGAAACTGCCACGCAGGGCCTTTTGTTTATTTTTCATATGATATTTGTGGACACAAATGCTTTTTAAAAGAATTTTTTTTCTAAATTGTCAAAGGAAAAAGAGAATGAGGTCAAAATTTTTTTCATATTTCATTTTAAAGTACTGTCTTGAACTTTTTGGGAAGAAGGCTGGATGTCAATCATAAAGATACAAATGTTAAACTTTAAAGCAAATGGTTAAGTTTTCCATGAACAAGGGGAAAGTAACTTATCACTGACAAAAGAACATATAGAACATAGAAAGAACATATATAACTAAAAAAAGTAAGAGTTAAAGTACACTTGTATACCCTTATTTTAAAACCAAAAATGAAACAAAACTCAGGAATAAACACTCTTTAGGGAAAGAACCTTAGTATAAACACAAAATATAATTTAAATTGATTTCCTTACTGGCTAAATAGTCCTGAGTTTGTTTAAGCTTAATTGACCTTTTATCAGGTTAATTTGGAAATGTTATTGTGACTACTTACTGTGAATACTGCCGGTTTGAATATGACTTTACAGCAAAACTGGTCAACACATCTTAAACATCAGTGTGAAAACAGATTCATGCTATCATGTTAGCAAATGACGGATTACATATGTTTGCATTGTCACATGAGTTATACCTGTTTCAGAGTTTCTAATGAGGAAATACTGGCTTGCAATCATGGGGAAAGGGAGGAGAATATAAATATTAACATAGAGTTTAGGGTGCTGTTACGCAAGGATGACTTCTGAATATCTAATTTCCACTGTCATGTAAGTCTTTTTGCCCAGTGGGGAGGTGGCTGAGGCTAATCTGGAATGTGGAAGGAAGTGAGAGGTCATTGGTCCATCAGTATCCTTTGTGGAAAGGACTAGGCAACACCATTAGGAAAATGTGCCTCTTAAAAACTCAAGACACAAGTATTATCTTCCTCTCACTGAAATAATGATGCCCTCTATTAACATGGTGAAATTGAAATGCTTAATAAAATTGTGCTGAAGTTAGAATATTGGTAATAATTTGCCAGATCTACCAAAGCTACTGCCCGAAGGCAGTCTAAATTTCAAATACATCTTTTAAATGTTTTATAGGAAGTCTGGGAGGATTGCAATTAAAATGTGTATGTATGTACATTTGTATATGTTCTCTGAGGGTGTTTCCTCAATCCACTTTATTAGTGCTCTATTTTTGTCACATTCCAGTCTCAATATAGTCCCCAAACTAAAATTATGCCATACTACATACACATTGTGTTAAATTTGTATTTCAGCCAAGAACAATTACACACATACACATTTCAAGTATCCGTCTGACACTGGTGAAAGGATTTAAAGATATAAAACTAGATTAAAATAGCTAAAATGATACACAAGTCAAACACTGAGGCATACCTAGATCCATGAGGTAAAGATTTATGTGATGGAAACCAGTAATAAAAATCACCATTTTCGGTAATTTCTCAGATTTTGTTGCTAGATTCATAAAACCAATCTTCACCATTTTTTTCCATTAAAACACCAAAATATACTCCACTCTACCATATTCTTAATTTTATCAAATTTTATGTGTGAACACTGAAGACCTCTTGCGTATTGCTTCTCCCTTTTCGCTCCATCACTTAATTGAATCCCAAATTGCAAGACTGAAGTATTCCTCATTTTGTATTGGAATGTGAGGTCCAAAATGCCATAGACTCCCACCTATGGCATTTCCTTAACTCATTCAGAACCATGATGGCTGCAGATGGTCCTATCTGCTTGGCTACATTAATTTAGAGTAGAGAAAATTCTATAGGTATTCCCGATTCTCTTCCAAGCACTGGGATTGACCTAGATAACCTTCACAGTTCTTTCATCTACATCAAAATTTTTATAACTTGATGATCCTAGTGAAGTACAAAGCAGTTATAGAAATTTTATGTAGAATAAAACTTGCAAGTTTTTATATAGGTCAAATCCCGTAACAAGATGATGCCCAAAAGATTTATTCTGATTTAACTAACGTCTCTTTGAAATATGCTGGTTTTTTTCAGGGCAAGGAGATCTTTTGTTGTATGGAGATGTTGATCGTAATCATACTTATTCAGATAGGGATTTTGCCACACTCTCTTGGAGGAGTAGAAATGGTAACCATGTGTCATTACCACAATGAAAACATATGCAATTCTCAAATTAGTACGAAAACACTTCTAAAGTTATATTGTGGATTAGTATATCAAATGAATATAGGCTTATGTTAACAACACTCTAATTATGAGTACAAATCATAATTAAGGGATGTACGTAAAGAAAATGAGAACTGGAGACATGTTCGCTCCCCATGTTTTCTAGTAATTATTTTCTTTAGTCATTTTCACCATTAATTAGATATCTTTTATTCTGCAAACTACTGGTAGAACTAGTCTGTTCTTTTTTCCTTCTTTTTCCTTTTCAATCAGAGCATGACATTTAATAATATACTGTATCACATTTTGATTGGTTGATTGATTAGTGTGTGTGTATTTTGTCTCTTTATGAATATAAGCCCTTCAAGAGAAAATGTCACAATTTTCGTGAAAGTGAATATTTATTTGACATCTACCATGAGCCAAGCCTTTTACATTTATTTAATTCCCACAATAATTCTATTAAGTAGTTTTCATTCTCTGCATTTTCAGATGTGGAAACCAAGTCTCAGAGAGGACATATATCTTGACCAAGTCATGTAATTAGTAAATGATAGAGTTGAGACTTGAATTCATATTTTTACCATTACTTTTCCATCCCTCAAATATGTATTCATCCCTTTCTGTGTGCCAGGCACTGGAAGGCACTGGTTTTCCTCCCGTCACCTGTAGCATTATATTCTACATAAAGAAAATATTTAGTATTTTCCTGGTTGGGTAAGTAATTGCAGGGAAAAACAAAAGAAAACTTCTCTTGTCTTCATGAAGTGTCAATTTATGTTATAAACTGAAGCATCTACTTCTGAGGCCAATTCAGAGTGGTATTTCTTATATGGAGTCACAGAAAGTGAGCTGACTTAGAAAAGGGAAACTTGGATTTAGGTCCCTGACCTGCCTCTAACTAGGCTGTGTGACTTGGGGTAAGTCACTCAACATTTCTGGTCCCTGGTTTCTCACCTATAGAATGAGGAAGAGTGAATAAGGTCACTTCAAATACTATTGCTTTAAATAAATTTGGGGAGTTAACAAATATTATTGAGGCTAATGATTATTTGAAGTATCCAAAGGATGAAAGATGTATTTGATACTGCCAAGGTCTATTGATTGGCTAATATCCATTGGTAATTAATAAATTGCACTTGTTAATAATTCTGTTCTCAACCTAAATGTTTAGAGCTTGGGTAAATTTTTCATCTATTAGAACTTGAATAAAGTCATCCAACTAAAGTGAGTATAACCACAAACTCAGTTTTACTATTTGTGATTTGTTGTGAAGCATATTTTTACTATGTTCCTTTAATAACCAGAGCAAGCATAAATAACCATAAATGAAAACTGATATCAATAGTATATATCATTAATTTAGAATTATAATTTTACTGTTTATTTACAAATTTGCTAGATAAACACAATCCAAGCAAAAATCAACTTCTTTTTGTTGTTTCTGCACTAAATATCTAGGCATGTGTAACTTTATATATAATATCATGTGTGATATGATTATATATATATATATATATATATATATATGCAAATATATGGACAGAAGTCCTTTAAAACGATTAAGTGCTAAATATCCATATGGAATTACAGAAATTTTATTGCAAGAGAGAACAATATTAAGGGAGTGTGAGTGATAATACTAAATATTTACTTCCATTTTACTACCATATTTTATCTCTTCTAAAATGCACATTTTAAACGCCTCTGAAAGACAGATGTACCTTATAATCAATAATGTATCATAATAAACTATTTGGAGCAATTTTTATTGCTTAGTGATTTAGAAAATACAGGTATATCTTAAAATGAATGGTGTCTTAGATTTGATGAAATACAGTAAATCATAAATGTTATATTAAAGTAGGCCTGCCTTTAAATATATGTACCTGCAGAGACATCTAACAAAATTGTGAAATTGATTTTTCGGTCCAATATCAAAGGCAGGAAAATGGAGACTTCATTTATTCAATTATCACAGGGAGTTATGATTGAAATGAGAGAACTCATGAGAGAAATCGGAGGTTTCTAGGTATTTAAGTGTTCTGTCTCAGTTTTCAATCTCTTCATCCCCAACTAAGAAAATATGCGAAGACTTATAAAACATTCAAAAAGAAAATTTTAAAGCATCAGCTAAAATCTTAAACAGATTAGTTTGCGGTTGTTTGTCTGTCTCTTTCTTAGTCGACTCTGTTATATTCTATAAGCAAAACACATTTTAAGAAATGAGAAACTCTTTGAAACACATCTACTTTAAACTTGACTTCTCTGAGTGGGCATCTAAAAGATTTCCAGGCCACAGCGCCTCACTCCATCACTTGGTTCTCACCTACGTTTCAGGAGACCACTAAAGTCAAGTTCCCCTGCATCCTCTTGACCTTCTCCACTGTCATTAACAAAAGAAAAGCAAATCCAGGTTTAATGCTGAGACACATACACAAGATTCCCCCAAACACTCTACATATAACGTATATGCAATTTTGTATCAGCACACAAGTCATGGGACTAATTCAACACAAACTATTTCTTTTCACACAAGTGACATTTAAAATTTTTGGAATATGTACTTGTGGAAAAGAAAACTCGAGGAGCTTGTGTCACTCTACGACTTCAGAAGACACATTTTTGTAGATTGCATATATAAAACGACTTGGATTTGTGTTAAAACGGAGTAACACAAATGCACGTAAGCCAAACAACACAAAGTACTTTGTTTTTGCAAGTAAGGGGGCCTCTAGAAACATACCTGTGTGAAAAGCAAAGGACTTTTTGCTGATCTCTGTTAGTCATGTCTAACAGAGATTGGCTTGGAGGGCGAAGTGTACCAGTGTCAAGTATATAAGCACAAGCTTATATTCAAAGGTAACCTCTTTGGGTCCACCAATAGATGAATCAGATAATGTGATACCAACATAACATAAAAATGGAGCTAGCGTAGAGCTTTTTAAAAGATGCATTCCTTTCTGTTTCAAAGGGAAATCATTACAAACTTTTCACTTTCTTGCTAATAATTATACCTTGTAAAACAGATTCTTCGAAAATTTGTCTTTGAATTGTCGATGAGCCCTTTATTAGGAAAATTTGAAGGCTTCCCTATAGAGAAATGCATCTTAAATTAGGCATGCAGCCATCTTTGTGATTTCTTAAATAGAAGCTATGGAGCTGACACTTAAATGGCACTGCATATTTACTTACATGTTTAATGTTTTAATGAAGATTTTGTTTCCTGCTCTTTACAAATGTTAATTAAGTTTCTAAGGAAAGAGTCTGCGGGTTCAAAAACAGTGTGTATAAAATGTAAGTCATACAAACTGAACTCAAATAATGTGTTTTCAAAATTTCTTTAATAGCAGGTATTTGGAGAAGACCTTTTGAAATAAACACATTTCTAGATTATGTTTCCCTCTCCTAAACTATACTGTACACGGTATGAGCACAGTTTCAGATCGCTCTGTTTGCTGAACATGGGGTGAAGGCAAGGTGGAAGGAAACTACTAGGATTTGAACGTTATGACTTAAAAAAAATACCAACTGATTGATCAGATAATATTAAATATCTTTTTCAAGTAATTAAAATTTTCGTTTATTCGTAATTTAGGAGGGAAATAATGCCTTCTACTAACCGACTAAATCATCGTTTTATAATAGTTTGGGATGATTTTCCTTATTCAACAAAACTGTATGGATTTAATCATAGGAAACACAAAATATTTGCTCTCATTAAGGAATTTATATTATGGAAGAATTAAGTACAGAGAGTAAAATAATGACAGAAAGAAGCTAGTTCCATTTCTCATAGACTAGAAAAATGTTTTCATTTTTCTTCCTTTACCTCCTGATTTTTCAGCCTTGGCAGTTGCAAAATAAATCAAACAGGTATCAGTATTTGCCTTTCTATGGTGGTTTTTATTCCAGTCTCAGTAGTCTTTCATTTAGGATAATTCAATATTTAAATAATGTTAACTTCAGTAGCTACTTAATTGTGGCTTTTTGAGCTCACGGCTTAATAGCTTCATAAGTGTTTTCAAAATGAAAAGCAATATAAGCTTTCTGACATTACTTAACTGATGCTACATAAGATGTGTATCTTTATATATTTATCTTTTTTGGCCATTTAGTGTGAAATAATGCAATTAAGGGAGAAGCCACATATGAATAGATTGAAAGTCTGTCTTTATAAGGCAACTGTGAAACCTGCAAAAACGGAAGATTCACTATAACAAGAATATTCTTAAAGATAATCAGTATATACTTGATTTGCCCTTAAACCCATGGCTTTTCTAGAACAGTAACTTTTGAATATATGGCATGTTTAACTACAGTGAAAAGAGTTGTTTGTGTTTGGAATATAGAGGATGGAGGAAGGGAAAGTGTGCTTTGAAAATCCTCCAATTTCATATAATACAAAAGCTACCTAACATCCCCCTTTCGTTACCTTCTCTTGAAAGCAGATCTGATGTCAATGTTTGGAGTAGTCCCGGTAGATTCTTTAAAAGGAAAGAAAACAATAAAATAAATACCATTAAGAAGACAGTTTTGGGTTCAGTTCTTTTCCAGGCTGTGGGGATTTCTGAGATGGAAGGAAGGTCAAGTGAGGTGAGGATGGCTGCCATGGAGGCCTGAGCTGCTGAGAGACTGTAACCTACTCTCCTTACACAGAATCAATGAAAGGATTTTAGGAGTTACCTTAGTCCATTGTCATTCCACCTGCCCATTAGCATCACCTGAGGAACTTCAAAAATACCAGCTTCTCGATCTCCCTGCTAGAGATTTTGATTCACCAGAGCAGAGATGGGCACCCAGAAATCAATATTCTTTAAAAGCCCCTCAAGGGATGCTCAGAGATGCCCGGCCAGGTTGAAGAAGCCCTGCTAAGGACCAGATTCCCACTTACTACAGAAATCTCGATAGCATCTCCACCCATGATCACGCAGCCTCTGCTTCACATCTCTCAGAACGAGAATCTTACAACCTTCTGTTGTTGTCTACAGAGCTTTAACAAAAGAGCTCAATCTAATGTTAACACAAAATTCACCTTCTCATAATTTCCACCTTTTGATTCTAATCTGCCTAAACACTTCTCAAGTACATGGAAAATGACCTTTGCCTTCTTCTGTGTGAAAACCCTTCCCCTGTTCACAGTGAGTCACATATATTTGATCTCCTTCACCAGCACATTCAAGCTGAATAGGGCATGGTTTCTGAATTCTCCGTCCTCCTGGCTGGTTACTCTCCTCCGGAAGGGATCCCAGTGGAGGTATGGTGCCCACGGCCAAAGACATTATTCCAAATGTGGAACAAGAAGCATACTGCAGAGAGGAATATCATTTCCTAAACCTAGAGTCTATATCACTTGTAATGGCTCAGTTTTAAATGACATCAGCGTTGTCTCTTGTGGCTACATCACACTTTGGATTCCTCTTAAGTTTATGATCTTTGCTGCCACGTTAACTTTCCCTGTGTATATTTCTAGAAGTGTTTCCCCTCCCCCTCCAATCTCCATGTACAACTTTGCATTTATCCCTACTAAATTCCCTCCAAGCAGTACACAGAGCATACAGATAGAGAATTTCCATATCTGACGTTAGTCCTTATAAGAAAAATCCTCCTTCCCACCTGGGTATCCTGACATCCTCGTACCATATAAGCTTATGTCCAAACCCGAGTGGAAATAAGTGGACCCAAAGAAACAGGTACATTCAGTAGCAGCAAAAAAAAAAAAAAAAATGGCATCAGCCCTTATCTGGGAGATTGAAGGAATAGATAGCATGGACAAGAGATACTTGGCAATAAAATCCCCAAATTCCATTTGTAAATTGTCTCATAACAATTTAATTCAGCAGGCTTGCTGAAACTACCACAATCAGAAACACACACCGTTTTAAAGGAAGCTTTATTTTCACAATCTCATGGTATTAAATGACCTTCCTCTCCTCCATCCCCTTATACCCCATTTAAAAAAAAAAAAAAAAAAAAAAAAGACGTCACATTTATCCAGATGAGAAAGCTCTCTTACCGTGTACTTCAAGATCAAACGAACAGCTGTCAAACTTATCCTTATAGGTGACCTCACATCTGTAGTTTCCTGCATAGTTCTCTTTGGCCTTGATGATCTGCATCTCGAATGTGTACACCTGCAATGAAATGCATCGGGACACATTTCAGTCCTACCTTGCCAACAGAAAGATACCATCACATTTTAGTTATTTTCCAAATTCCTCAGCATTGTCTTAAAGACATGTCTGTATCTGGGATTCCAGTAGCATGTTTTTAATAGGGGAGAGATCAAAGTGCCCCATAGCCCCTGGGCACAACAGGGCAACCACACTAGACTGTAGACACTAGGAATGGTAGGTAACTCCAAGAGAATTTTCTGGAACTGAAATCTCTCAAGGCTGAACTTGAAAATGACCTTCTACCCACACAAAAGGGATGAGCGAGCTAAGCTCCTGCGCCAGGAGTTCAGGGCCATACCCGACTTTGCCTTTCAAAGGTTTCCTTCAGCTGGAGGTGCTTCCCTGCCTTGCTAGCCAGGTCCATCCATTTCCCTTTGAACCATTTGACGCTGGGTTTTCTAAGAAGATCTTCAGCCTTGACTTTGGCTATAAAGCTGATATTGTCACCTAGAAAAAGCACAGTGATTCAGACTGTTTTAAAAAAATTGTCATTTGTTTTGCTCTCAACTGAAAGGAGTTACACAGGACTGCACTGCATATACTATGATGTGACTGGTAACCCTGGAATTGTGCATGAAATGGTCCTGATTTTTAATGAATAGGGAAGGTTTTAGTATACTCCAGCTTTTGTTTATGGAGCAAAAAAGGAGCTATGGGTTAATTGGTAGAAATAATTTTTGTTTAGTTTTATATTATATGAAATAAAAATGGGAAAAAACTGCCACAAATTATATATATATATATATATATATATATATATATATATATATATATATATATATAATATAAATTCTTTCAAATCATTTTTATTAACTAAGTGATGGGAAGTCTGGAATTATAAGATTATGACTAAATGAAACTGATCTTTTTTAAATAAACCTGTCAATCTGTTTGAATTGACTGATTCCTGATTAGATCCTAAGGACATCAAAACTCTAGCCTGGTGGCCATCCCAACACCTTGATGTCTTCCCGAAACACGGGGTGAGCAAACATTTCCATTCACCTGCAGGGTGCTTCTACATTCTAGACCTGAAAGAACATAGTCAGCCATGTGCTCATGTGCATACTATTTGGTAAAGTGTCAAAGGCTAGTTCTGATGTCAATGTATTTCTTATAAAAAGTTATTTGTTTAAAAATTCCTGGACACCCAAGGTGTTCTTTAACTCAGCATGCTGTTTATTTCTTTCCCAGCACTTGGCTTTTGTGATTATCTCTTTAATTTCTTGTTGTCTACTCGTCTCATTAAAACGGTGAAGTTCTGAGCGCTTCCATGGAATCCTCAGTATTCAGAACAGTGTTTGAATAGGAGGTGTGTGATCAGTATTTTTGAATGCATGTTCCTAAAGTTGAACCACCTGTTGGACTAGCTTCTTTGAGATACTACACATTATGATCCAATATGTGTGAAGATTTGTAATTGTCTTATGGGATGAGGTATATTGTAATAACAGCAAACAATAGCTCAGGGCTTTAAGACATGCCAGTCACTGTTCAAATTCCTTCACAGGTAGTGAGTGTTATCTCTGTTTGACAGATGAGAAAACTTATCTGAACCCAAATCCAGGGTCCAAGCATTCACTACATACAAATGCCTACATGCTAAAGGGTACTGAAATGATAGCTTTCACCCACTTTTCAGGTTCTATAAGCAGGATTTAATATAGACATACAATGAGCTATTATTCAGCCACAAAAAAAGAAGGGAAGTACTGATTCATGCTACAACTTGGATGGACGTCAAAAACATTATGCTAAGTGAAAGAAGCCAGACACAAAAGGTCACATATTGTGTGATTTCATTTATATGAAATAATACAGAATAGAAACATTTATAGACACAAAGCAGATTAGTGGTTGCCAGAGGCTGAGGGGAAGAAAAATGGGGAGTAATTGTTTAATGCGGGGGTACATGGTTTCTGTTTGGGGTGACGAAAATGTTTTGGAACTAGACAGGTAGAGGCTGCAAAACACTGAGTGTACTAATAGTCACTGGTTGTTCATTTTAAAATAGTTAATTTTATGTTATGTGAATTTCACCTGCATTTTTTTAAAAAGCAGGTTTTAACACTTGGCACTCACCAACTTTCACTGTTCCTGTTTGAGGCTTTTCCACGAACAGGGTGGATAGCTGAGAATTGGCATTCTGCTTCTCATGTTCTTCTGTGGCAGGTGATTCCCCAAGAGACCATTCTAATGAGCAGAAAGGACGAAAAGAATCATTTCAGGGCTCAATTCTTCATCGGCAGACTTACCTGGATTTGTCATGTTCATCAATGCTGAAGCTTTTCTTTGTCTAATAAACTTGGATAAATGTTACATCATTCTTTCCATCTCCCCTGCAGCCATCGGTAGAGAATGACAGATTCCCATTCTTACAGAAATCTCTTCCATAATGGGATAAAGGAATATTCTCTAATTTCTAGAAATAATAAAACTTTTGAGGTAGGTTGTTACTCTGTCTTTGTTGGAGCCACGGTTCATTTATGTCCCCATCCTGCCTGTCCCCTAACAGATAAATAATGATGGGAAGGATACTAAAGCAGTACTCTCAGTATTTTTCCAGGTGACTGACGCTAAAGCCATATCTATATAACAATAGAATTGTGTGGGTCAATTTGCAGATCAACCAGGAAAAGTCAGACAACTAAGCCTGGCCTGGTATTTCTAAATTCCTTGCTATTGTATAATTAGACAATTCGATTAGGGTTGTATAGATGAGGTCATAGTTTGACAATTTAATACTAATAACAGATCATGACCTGCAGGTACCAGTGTTAAGAATACTAGGAACGTGCTGAAAGGGAGGGAAAAAGAGAAAAACTGAAAGAAGAAAAAAACTCTTTAAAGCTTTCCCATGAAGAAAGAGAACCTGAAAATAAAGTGTATTTTACATTTTCTACTTTGCACTCCAGGTGCTTAGCTTGGATTAATCAGTCAGGTCCAGTGAGGAGGGTGGGAGAGAGAACTGCAGATATTCCCTCTGGCTCTGACAGCTGAATTCAGAGTTCAGTTTTAGCTGCTTAATAACTGAAAAAAAAATGCATGGGTTGCCAACTCTACCTGTTAATGTTTCTTGAAAAGAAGGAAATGTAGATTTAGTTATTTTAGTTGTCATGTATCAATCATGCTTCATATTTCTGTCCATAGGAGACAATCATTTTCACAATGAAGTTATGCAATGTAGTCAAGATTACATAATTTTTTAACATAAAAAAGTTGATGTTATAATTTTATGTTGTGTGTCTGTGATATTAATAATAACAGCGAATAGTGGCCATTCACATTTGGAACATGAGGGTAGGACTTTTTATTGTTTTATTTCTATATTTACAAATGCCTGCAAAAGTAATTGGCCCATCAGAGGCCCATAGTAGTATCATAGTAGGCCCTCAACTCAAAATTGTTGAATGAATAAATAACCTCACAGAATTGTAGCAAAACTGACAGGATCTATTTGTAGGTGCTTTATCAACTGTATGTAAAGTTCTATAAAAAAAAAAAAGTGAATTATCATCTAACTTCAGCACACCCCAGATGGAGAATGAAAAAGTTTCTTAATCTCTGTGTATTTGTCAAATGTTAAAGATGATAGTTGTAATAAAACGAACACACTTGTGGTATATGTAGCTATAACAGATTCCTGAATTTGTGTGTGTGTATCATGCAAAATTAATTGTTTCTCAAAACATTAGTTGTCTTGTAAGAGGAAATTTAATGAGAGATTGCTATATGAGCTACAAACTGAAAAAAAACAAAGATTAGAATCAATACAACTTCAAGAAATGAGGTAATTAGTGATTATATTAGGATGAGGTGGGGATGCCTTGCTCCAGGCATGCGCTCACCTGAATCTTTTCTCTCCAGGGCCCGACTACACAAACCTGAAAGGAAAGTGTGATTGGGATCATGCAAAGGGAAGGGGGTGAAAAATGGAGTTCTGCCTTTAATCATCTTGGATCCCCCAAACCCTCTTCTGATGATGGGGAGAAAAAAACTAGCAGTTGGCTTGGATAGAAAAATCAGTAGAGCTTCAACTAGGAAAGCATCTCTAAAACTATGTCTTATTTAAAAAGCAATAATAAACTTAAAAATCTTAATACCTAAAGAACAGGGGGAAAGTGTACATAGCTGCAAATAGAAGACAGACATCTTAGTCCCTAAAATTTGTATCGAAAACTTAAGAGTCTTATTTATTTAATAAAGGAGGTCTCTTTTTAAAATTTTTCTCATATAAAACAAAAAGTGGCCACTGAAGTCAACATTTTCCCTCTTGGTCCTGGCACAGGCAAAACCTGGTGCCTCTGCCCACACATTGTCTCAGCAGGGTGCTCTGCCTTTTCTTCCCTTTACAGTCAGTTACTAATAAATAACAAAGAGGGGGAAAGAAGGGGTTGGATTTATCCTAACCTGGAGGCAGGGCATTAGGCGGGAAGACTTCCTCTTCATCTGAAACAAGAAATAGGTGTACAAAGTCAAGGAGAAAAGGACTTCGTCACGAGTATCCTGAGAAAAGAGAAATCTGAAAAAGAAAAGGAGAAACTACACAAAACACTTTCAGCTGATGAGTAAGCCTTAGAAGACTTGATACCTGAAAGATTAAAATTGAGTATTCCAGGCAAAAGAGAAAACAATAAATAAAAGGGTGAGAGAATAGGGTAATCAAAATGAAAGTGTTAATTAATAATTAGAATTCTATGCAAGCATTTTATGTGATTGTAGGTTAGGAAAAAAATTAATGCTAAAAAAAAAGTTGAACCTTGATGAAATCAACAATGGTGGTAGTTTTCAAGTTCTCATTTTATAACTGAAGTCAACGACAGACGTAATTATATACCACAATGACTTGGACACAGACATAAAAGCATATATGTACTATTTGAGAACTTGTTACCCCCCCTACCATGAACACCTCATGATTAATTTCCCTTCTGTTTAAGAAACAAAAGTCAGCATTAACTAATATAAATCAATTTGTCATAGTAAGTTCACCAATGATTATTGTAGAAACTTTATAAGCATTTTCCCAAGATGATATTGGTGTTGGCCAATGCTATATAATTTTTAAAATATTTACCCATGCACATTTGTACAATTTAAAATATGCCTTGGAGTGTTTATGTGCAAGGCACTGAATATTCCCTTTTTCTAAGACGTCTGAATTTTAAAGTGTCTGTTTTAGATGCTTAAATAGGCATTTGGTGTTATCTGAACCACAGCCACTCTCCTCCCAAAGCATGAAGACTAGTGAAAGTGTAAATAACAATAACCTTTGTACTTGTGGATGTCAAAACACAAACTTATATGACTATATAAATAGGATACAGCAAACACATGCACGTGTGAAAAGAAGAGGTAAAATAGCACACTTTTGTGTAATCTATTAGAATATTTACTACAAATATTATTTACTAGCCTGAAATTTCTTTTCTAAGACTGTCAACCAGGGATACGTTTTAGTATTTTTTTTTTAACAAAACAACTAAAGTAGTATTTAGAGAACCTAATTTATAGCTTCAGAACCTAAGAGGTGATTCACTGGATATTGTGAGAGCCAGGATTCTTCAGAGGAAGATGTCTGTAGTCCAAGAAGCTTGGAAAATGTTAGGCTAAATAAAGTGAAATGCTTCTTTTTTATTGTATTGTATGTGAGCATTTACTGAGGGACGTCCCAAAGCCTTCGTTGTGCTAATATGTGCTCTTACAGGGATAGAGACAAGACATGATACATCAGTTAGCATTTCCCAAGCTTAGTTCACTTTTGAATCCTTTTCTCCTGGAATACCCATTAACATTCCACAAAATCGTGCATTTGGGGCCGTACAGGTATTTCTGAGCTATCAGCAGAATTCTATATTTCAGAAGACTGTTAGGTACTTAAAAATTTACATAACGAAAAATAAAATACTTTGCAATTTAAAAATATTATTTGCCATACATTTAATACAATGTCAGCATTTTATTTTTTAACCTGTTTCAAGACTTTTATTTACTGAAATATGTAAAGAATCTTGATTTAAATTCCTGTAAAAATTCTTGAAAATGAAGTTTTAAAACTCAACCAAATCTTAGAAAGGAGCTTCCTTTATTATATATAAACTAGAAACTTGAACCATTTGGAGTCAAATGAACACTTTATTTTATATAGGTTTTGTGGTTGTTTGTTTGTATGCTTTGTGCACAGGGCATAATGAAACTTTGAGTTAATTGTTTAGAATGCTAAATGATTGAGAAACTATTCACAAACTTTCATAAAACTAAAATAAAAAGATAATCCATTTTTTAAGCAAAAGTTTGATGAGTGAGTAATTTCAACGTCCATTAAATGTTAAGACTATGTGGGGGGACATGCACAATTAGACTATTAAGGCGCCACATATTAAAATAGTGCTTCAAAGTGTCATGAAGTGATCTAGATAATCCAGCAATACTTCCAAACACCTGTTACTTCTCAATTGGCAATATTTGAGTCCTTGTACATACATTTTCAAATTTATTGAGGTGCTAGAAAATATAATTGACAAGCTTACTGTTTCCTTCCTTTAAAAGTAGCTTTGGTCTAGCATCCCTTTAGGTTAGGAAATAAAGTTAAGAAGTAGAGCTCTTGACCTGAAATTCCTGAAAAGTTGCCTGGTTGAATTTGATTGAATTAGATGAGAATGAAAGGTTTCATTGTTTTGTTTTGTTTTTTCTGTTTTTACATTTAAGTCTTTTATTTCTAATTTTCTTGTATTATGGTTTTTTTGTTTGTTTGTTTGTTTTTTAGTTTCACGTGTGTAAAACAATGTAATAGACATTTATAGCCCTCACAAAGTGATAATCCCCCTCCCCCAATCTACTACCCCTCTGACATCATACATAGCTGTTACAGTTCCATCGACTCTATTCCCTATGCTGACTCCACATCCTATGAATATATATATATATATATATATATATATATATATATATATATTTAATTATAGTTGACATTCAATATTATTCAGCTTTAGCTTCAGGTGTACAGCGCAGTGGTCAGGCATCTACACTATCCATGAAGTGGTCTCCCTAATAAGACAAGTGCCCATCATTGTTTTTCTGTACCGTGGAAAAACAGGTTCTACTGCTAGAAGGGAAATTGAATATGCAAATCTTTTGGGTTGTGCCTAATTCAACAATACATATGAAAGGCATGGCATCATAGAAAGAACATTTCCAAAGAAAACAAAACAAAAAATACAATATGTAAGTCATATTTTCTTTTTAAAGGAGACTACAATGACGATGAAAACGTACACATCTGTTTTTGGCTCTTTAGAATGCAGCATACATGAAGACCTGGGCCAAGAGCGGCAGAGCTTTCTGCCTAGTGACATAGAAGGGAAATTTAACCTTCTAATGACAAATTTTACTTGTCATTAAGTCATGGGAAAATAGCATTTGTAAAACCGTAAAAATGATTCTTTGAACAGCTGAAGTTCCCAGAGAAGAATGCCTGGAAACTAGAGAAAGAACTTGGTGTCATATTACAAGCCGGAGATTTTAGGGGGTACCAACGAAATCTGAAATTCAAAGGCGAGACCTCCAGACATAGTAGAATGTGTACATTCTTATAATTCTTCACACTCTCTTAAGCATAAAATAACTTCTACCTATGATTGACTTAAATTGCATTTTAAATTAATTTTTAAAGTGAAACCAATTTGGGATTATTGTTGGGATTTTTAGAATACAGACTAAAAAGTATATAAAATTAAAATATACATAACTGTAAACAAGCCTCAGTTAAATTCTTTGATTTAGACAAATTTATGAATTCCTCCAGCAGGGTCATCCGTTGCAGTAGTTGTTGGCATACATGACCAACCATAGTAACATCAACAACCACCACCACATATGGAAGACAATAACATCAACGGCTAACATTAATTCCCATGTTTTGAAGCATTTGATTAACTTATCACCTTTTCTTGATGAGGGGACACACGCCTTCACACTTTGAGGCTTTTGAAATCAGGACTCCTCTTACAATAAATATGTATAGTTCATAAATTTTTTCTCCCCCAAATCTGTCAAATCAATGCTGTATCTTATAGTCTTGTCTTAAAATTGAAAAATACAGTGATATTAATTTTTAACAAAACTCATTACAAAGAAATATGTATTTAGAATATATAGATAAAACACAGAGACATTTTAGTAGATGGTTGTCTGATATCTAAAGGTAAAATTGCACAAAAACATTTTAGCATACTAGTAAGAAGTACCAAGATAATGTTATTGCAGATGTAAAGGGACCTAAATAAAGAAAACAAATTAAAAAAAAAAAAAGAAAACAAATTTTTAATTGTTCTTTTAATTAAAAGAAAATCATATTACTTAGGAGAAATTTGCTGGAACTTCTGTTGATTCACTTCCTCCTCTGCCAACCACACTCAGGCCAAAAGAAAGGTGCTTCATATCAAGTGACGTGAAATCTTTAATATACACAGTTTATTTGTTATAACAGTTTATGTGGTAATGGGAATGCCTGGAAAAAGAAAGTTTTTACTTCTCTTGCTACAATTACCAAAAGCAGTTATTTTTCTGGAAGAAAAACAAAAAGAGGCAGTAAACATCCCAATTGGGTTTACCAAAAACTATACAGACTATAAGCTGATAAGATGAAAACATAAAAATAAAAAAATAAGCATCAGAACTTAGGCATTGAAATGAGTACTGATCTTCAAAGCAGTCTCTGATTGTAAGGATGCTGGCACATTTGCAGCCTCTCATAGGACTAGTTTTAAACTTCCCACAAGGCCAATTGTTGAAGCACAGAAGACACCCAGTCTCCTGCCTCTATGTTAACACCTACAATGTGGGTTGACCAAGAAATGTGTGATCCCACTGGTGCACCCACATTATTCTCTACACATGGCCCTCGGTGACAATTGTCTACTTCCAAAACTGAAATCCACTCTCTTCTGTTGATGGTCGTTCTCCTCTCTAAAGCTCCCTGAAGTTGGCTGCAGGAGGGCAGACCCAGCGCCTGACTCTTGCTTGGCACATAGCTGCCTTTCAATATTTGCTGAATAAATGAACGTTAGCATAAAAGGCAGATCTTTAGCCCCACTGAGAGTGTACAAAAGAATCTATACTTCACATTTTATTGATTTGCCACCTGTCATTATTCTGGAAGAATTCTAAGCCACGGTAGCATTATCTTTGTAAGGACAGTGCCTCCCAGCATGATCTGAAAGGATTTGCACATCAAAATTCTGGCATTGCTGTTTGGTTAAACACATCTTTTATTGTCATCTCTATTGTTTCAATTCCAGGACAAAGTGGGCAGTATTAAGGAACAGGATAGCTGGATGGACAAGTCCAGAGGCAAACAAGCAAACCAACAAATAGTCAAACCCCTTCCTGGGAAAGCAGCTGTTTCCCAGACAGACTCTTAGTAAATCCAAAAAGTAGGCAATTCACCCACAAGCAGCACTTATAAGATTGACATCAGAACCAAACAACATTCTGTGGCTAAAAAAACAATTTTAGAACAGTTCCAGGCTGTCGCAGAACGATTCAGGCAACCTGGGAATGATATTGAGGCTGTGCTGCTATGAAAAACATTCTTAATAGTAACAGTCTTGGAGTTATTAATGGAATATACTTCAACCAATTAGATAGATAGGGGACTACAGTGTGAAAATATTCTGCTATCCAGGCGTGACCATTTTCAATTTTTTAAGTGAGTTGGTCTTACATCGTCCATCTGTTCTGAGGGTGAGCACCTAACACACAGCATCAGTGTCTCATTCTGAATCTCACTGAGTAAGACCTTGTATGGGACTCACATCCCTCTGCGCAGCAAGTAGGAATGAAAATCTATCTAGATTACCATTGTCTGTACGTACTCCAGCTAAGCCAGCGTGGAAATTCGATTGTTCACTCATTCTACAGATATTTATTAGGAAATCAATCACCTTGTACAGCTTTCTGCCAGACACTGGAAAATAAATGAGACGAGGGGCCCAACGGGGTCTTAAGACAGGGTGCCTGACTGTCAGAAAGCTTACAGCCTGTTAGGGAAATGAGTGAATGATTATTACATGATTCAGTGGAGAAAAGAGTGATTGAACAAAGCAATACGTCCAAGAGGAATCAGGAGGAGGAAGGGCAGATGAAAGTCACGGGAAACCTGTATAAAGGAATGAAACCTGAGCTGAATGGTTATAAAAAAACAATTGGATGGACTGAGGCTTGGGAGAAGGCGAAGGGCAGAGAAGGACATTCTAGTCAATGCTGGAGAAAGGTCTGTTGCACCTGTCAATCTTGTTTATGCTCATGCAATTCTTCCTCAGCCATGGCTTTATATACAGCAATTTTTATTGTGTCCATATATTTTTTTTTTTGAAATTTTCCTGTCCTTGCTGAAATTGGGTAATAGTTGAAAGGTTTGTATATTTAGAAATAATTTCTATTTACCTTCCTTCTTTACTTAGGGATGTCACCTTCTATCCTAAACTGATTTTCTTCCTAGGCATGTAGAGCAAATATATACACTGTAGTTTACGTAGTTGAGTATGTGATTGCAAGTGGCCTTGTCCTTGCTTAACTTTTGCAAATGTCAGAAAAAAACAAATGCTACTAATTTCAGGATGCCCTCCCCACTCATTTGTGCTTGCTTTTTCATCCAACTGTGTTCTGCATAAAGAAAAGAGTTTTTGTTAATTGGTTGACTGGTTGGTTGGTTGGTTGGTTGGTTGGTTGGTTGATTTTAATAAACAGAGAGACATTTTCTCATTTAAGCACACAAATATAATATGATGACTTTTCAGATTAAGGGTCAGGCACAGGCTTTGTTTAAAATTTGACAGCATGCCCTCTGGGATTACATCATCTGCTCTGTTGGTTGAGCCTTACAGCCTGGCCCAAACACCTTTCCAAATTTGGAAACAGATATGTATGCCATTGGCCTTGAAGAGAATAATATTACAATAACTTTAGCCAGGATGTCCAAACATCCTTGAACCCATCTCATGGAAGGAGTTCAAGGAGTTTGAACTGTCTGCATTCCATAAGCAGATAACCTTCAGATGGTGGCTCATGTGGCCAGGATTAGTAGAGTTCAGAATATTATCCATGGGAGCCACTGGAGGTCAAAGACAAAATCAGTGTACTGATATTATGTGTTCATTTATGAGAGTGTAAATACAAGTTAGCTGAAGGAAAATGGTCCACTGTACTGAAAAAAAGAAGAAAAGTATTTTACTAATGTATAGGAGACAATAATGTCAGAGGAATTAGGTAATGAAGCATGACATAAGAACAAAGAGATACTTGACATAATTTTGAGTGGTGTCCAGAAAAAAAGTCTTATTGCAGTCAGGAAATAATTGGTTGTTCTAAAAATTGACCTATGGTTTTCATTACACAAACAAAAAATGAACATATAAACGATGATACAAACATATAAAGCGGATTGTCAAATCTGCCTCTGTGAAAACTTTCTTCTGTAGAAGATAATGCTCCTCAGTTTAGGGACAAATGGTCAATAATGACAATGACCACCTCCATGTAGAGATAAAGGAATTAGTATTGCAGGAATCCACATGATAAAGATTATCCATTTTTTTAAAAACTGGGCTATCTCCATATAAAGTAAAAACAGAATAATATTACAGGAATAAATGTTTCCAAATCAATAAAAAGCAACATGACATTTGCTTAAGGTTGTCTTTCTTGGCAAGCTACATAAATCATTATGTAAGTCTACATGAACACATAGTCAGTATTACAAAATGAGATGCTGGCCTTCAGAATTACTAGTGAAACCTGGAACGGTTCACGCAGTAACACGAAAACATTCAATTAAAGAAAAATCTGGGCAATCCAGATAACTTTCCAAATTGGCATAATCCCAAGATCAGACACTTCTTTTCCTTCACATGCACATTAGAAGTTGGAAACTACCAATTAATTTGCTGGCATCTCAACAAAATGCGTGCGATATATTTATCATTGTTGTTTTTCTTTTAGAAATGTGTGTAATGAAAACTGATCAAAGCATCATTTGTCATTCTGTTGATGGGCTCGTGCAGATAAGATGCAAACAAGAAACACTTAACCACATAGACGAAAGAGAAATTCCATGGAGCCACCATGGTAATCATTACTGACCTCTTTCTGCTTCTAATTTTGTTGAATTCAGCCTCATTCTCCCTCCCTCCACTCACCTTTTGGTGGTGCAGTTCCGGCTTCCTTCTCTTTGTTTGGTTCTGTGTGGAAAGTACAAGCACATTTTTAACAGTGTCTTAAGGAAAGCATTTAATGTGTGAGGCGCAATGGGGTGTGGGGGGAAGGAAAAAAAAGACAATAGATCATAAATGATCCTCATACTCATTTATTATGCTGTACATGAATTATGAATTTGGGAATTATAATGTAGAGTTGCATTAAACTAATGGATTACTTTTGAAAAAAGTATACCTAGAAAGTTGCAATACAGATTTTGTTAAAATACACTTAGCTGCTGTTATAACATGCAGGTTCATGTTATATATAATAAACTGGCATGGAAGTGAGTATAAAATGTGCGTCACTTCTTTGTAGGCCTCAACAACGGACTTACTTTTTAAGGAAGTCTGACCCATGCAATGGTTCTAATAGTTTGAACTTCTAAATGATATTGCAGTAAGGAACCACGGTATAAAATCTGAAATTACACAATAGTTTCAATATATTTCAAAATACTTTGGTGCACATATTAATCTTCTGGGTTGAGCTGAGTGGCAATAAATGCAATACGAGAACAGCAAAGTCAGATATTATCAGTTGAGACCATTCAGTTTACATTTCTCTCTGTTCAGCACCATATTCATTTAGATACCTGTAAATGGTGTGTGACCTGTGGTTTATATAAGAAAAAAATTGTTTTGAGTATGAATTCCCTCTTTTTTTGATTGACTCGAGATCTGAATCTTAGTTAATAAGGACAGTTTTAACAGAGTTTGGAAAGAGACTTGTTTGAGCAACAGGAAGTCAGTATTGTGCAATGAATATGAAATATGGCATAAGGGAACTAACTCTGTAGTGGCCCAGTGACAGCTCCTGCTCTGAAGAGCAGAAGGGAAATGTTATGTCTATAATGGCCTGTACATTCTCAGTGTACACAATATTGGCAAAAATAAATCTGTATACGAGAGAAGAAAACATACCAAAGAAAAAGTTCCTAAGAAGAATGTCACATATGTGTACTGGTTGAAAGAAAGCTACACATCAGCCTGCCTCTGTTTAAACTCATGTGGCACTGAACCTGTTTCATTCATTTGGACACATAGCAATTCTATACTTCTTAAGGGTTTCGAGGGTGTGATCTAGTATTCTTAGCTGGACTAAGGGACTCCCATGAGCAGGTAGATTGCTCAAACTGCCCTCCTGAAAATGATTTCTAGGGTGGAAGAACTTTGTAAGCGCCTTATAAATTTCCATGCAAAAAGATCACCAACAACTGAGGTCTTACTCAATTCCTGCTTTCAGCTGGGCTGGACTGGTCTGTAGTGACCTCCTACCCCTTGTCTTCACGCTCATTGTCAATTCAGGGGACATGCTTTAAGTGACCTACTGCCTTGGGAGGTTCTTATAGTTTTGCCTCCTGTTTCAGCACAGTGGTTGTATTTTATTTAATTGTTCTCTGGTCTGTATTTTATTTTCTACTTGGCTGTAAATAAACTGAGCACAGGGAAATATTTTCTACTTGGAGTTGCCCACTACATCTGGTACAGTATGTTCGTACCTAGTTATCAATAAGTATTGGGTAGGTAGCTCTGTATCCTTCTGATGGGTTCGGGCAGAGTTGTGCACATGATAAATACCCTGTGGATAATTCTCGAATGAATACTGGCTTCTCATCCTGTTCAAGGAGGAAGAGTTGATGAGCGAGGGTACTTGGGTGTCTTCATGGGAAAATGCACATAGTGTTGGTGGCCTCCATCTTTGGGGCTATTTGACTGGGTAGACGTAATTCTGGAGAGCCATGTTGGGGTTTAACATTCCACTTGGGCTCATCATTTCTTTCAATCCTGTTCTCGTTCATAAATCTGTGTAGGTGTAAAAGCAGGTGTCACCTGCTGTGTCGCTAGGCACTGCCTCTACCTGTCAGGGAGTTCACTGGAAATGTTACTTCTTGTTTTTTGTTGTTGTTGCTGTCACCTGGTGCACAACAGGGTACTAAGATCTGGAAAAGTTTCTTCTGATGTTGAGCCTCAGATGTCACTAAACCTTTCTGGAAACTCGCTGAGGAATGTGTGGAGGTGCTTGATAGTGGCATAGTCCAAGTCTACAAGGGGCTGCTGATCTTCTGGGACTGAGGTGGGATCCGCTTTTCACTCTCACAAGAAAGATGCAGGTTTTGTTTGCCCTTAGCTACATGTGAAAAAGCACTGCAAATCCTCAGACCCTTGGAAGTTTAGCCTCTATGACGCAAAAACATGGGCATAACTATAGCTTTGGCATACCTCTGAGGGTTTTATAAGTCTGTGATGTGTCATCCAAATTAGATTAACATGAAAGGGTTATACAAACACAATGTATTATTATTATTATTATTATTATTATTATTATTATTATAAACCTATCACAACTGTGGTCATCCAACTTCTCTATAGGAGTTCGATTAAAGCTCACAGTTCACTGAAGGCTGAATCATGCTGGGATAGACATTCTATATTTGCAGCCCAAACATGTGAGTTAGTGTTTTCACTTACCTTCTGGGGGTGGGGCTGGAGCTGGGGTTGGCACTTCATTTTCTAGAAGTGAAAAGAGTAATGGAAGAATTAGGCTCATGTATCACAGAAAAAAGCTACTTTCCACAGCCCCAGGCTGCACTCAACTCCAGGCAGCCATCTTACCTGTACTGACAAGAGGGATAACGCAGGAAAAGCATCGACCTGTGGCATCGAGAGGCCCAAGACACACTGCCTTTTGGCCGATAGTGTGAGGTGAGGATCTAAATGGTATTATACAGATTTTCAAGATGTGGCACAGTGTAGTGATGAACAGAGACAGGTAAAATGGGGATCCAGGTATCCTTGCCACTTAGTTATCCCCTCAGGCAGAGCATTTAACGACACTGAGACTGTTGGTCTTCTCTGGAAAGATGGACACGACGACACCTATTTTATGTGCATAGAGTTGCTGTGAGGATGAAATGAGACGCAGTGTGTGGCAAGCGTGTCCCTTGGAGACTAAGGTGCTCACATCCTGTAGAGTCTAAGGTGAGGTCAGTGCTCAGTAAATGTTTTCCCCAGAGAGCAAGGGCACCACAGTTTCTGACATCATGAGACTCATGAGACTAACTTTCTGAATGTTGATGAAACCAAAGTCCTCCGACTTTGCAGTGTTTCTTTTTATAAGACAAACCACTGTTCATCGGGAAACAAGTTGTTTCTCACAGTGGTTTCTGGAAGTACCTATGCCTGCAGGAGATTTCCACCTACACTTATCCTAAGTTTTCAGAGCTCTGGGTTTGAGGTTTTATACCTGGATTTGGATATCCAGAATTATACAGAAGTATGGTGGTAAAGCCTGTGAAAGAATCTTCTGTTAACAAATATACTATGTCCAAATAGCTAAAGGCATAACCCGTGACCAAAGGGCTTAGAATTTCCCCTGCTGAGTCCCCACAGATGCCCAGAACTGAGAATTAGTGACGTGTGTGAGAACCAGCTGCTCTACTCCAGGGCAGGAAGAGGCAGTTAATGAAGGTGATCTCTTTTAAAAGGATTTTCTGCTTGACGATTAAATACCAAAGAAAGGTTTTTATATTATAGGAACTTTGTAGGATCCCAGGAGCTTTGTCTGTCCGGATCTAGGATTTTCCACAGTTTTTCCCTAAGTGGCTCTTTCCAAGCCAAGAAGACAATACCTCACAACAAGCAGTGTGGCCCGAGAGTCACTATGTGCAGGCCAGGCGTCCTATTTCAGACTGGGCAGCCTGGGGTGAGCATAGAAGAAGGAATGGATCTCATGGCAACAAAAATCAAGAGAGAAGCGAGGCAGGGCTGCCAGGATGTAGCAACATCTCCTTCTATCACTAATTTTTGGTGCCAGGTATAAACTCCCATTTATTGTTTAAAAAAGAACCAACCATTTTCATTCAGATGACCACCAATAAGTATATTACTATTTACTAATGAGAATAAAAAATATGACCAAAGGAGGGAGGCATATAGCCTTTCAGACTGGCAGAAGATAACATGGCAGGATGTGATAGGGTTTGAAAGACAAATGTTCCTTCGATGGCATTGAGAGAACAGCTTTCGTTTCTTGCCCATGTCATGGAAAAGATCTTTAGTGCCAGCGTCAACCAGAAGACAAAACACTAGCTCAAGGCATTTTATTTTCAGAGATCTGAGTGCAGAGATGGAAATTGAATGTTGACCTCTTGGCTTTGAGTACATTGTTGCAGCACACAGATATCAGAATACTGAGAGGGAGTAGCCAATTTCTTTGACGCGTTATCTTTTGGATTGTTGCCCATTGTCTGAAGACCTCTTGTGGCTGTCTCTACAGACAAGTTTCTCTGCCCTCCAGTCTCTTTTTCTCACAGTCCCAGAGATTACTTATGCCACAGCTGGGTTTCAGCCTGTTATTCTACACGAGAGGGTACCTGTTAGGCCTACACTCTTCAGGTTAGCATTCAAAGGCATTGTCGGCAGGCACAGCCTATCTTTCCCTCCTCTTATTGCACCTCAGTGGCCCCTGTGTTTTTCAGCTGATGTCTCTTTTCACCTTCTGACCTTTCTGCCACGGAGAAGAGTGATGATCCCCAACAGACCTTTTCATTTTTTCTCTACATGTGATTCTGTCAGACAGACCTAGGTTTGAATCCTGACTCTATGCTGTATTAGGGTCAGGCAACTCCTAAATCTCCATCAACCTGCTATCCTCATCTGTGAAAAATAACTAATAAGATAAATGCCTTCATAGGGTGCTAATCCTACATAAAAAGCCTAACACGATTTCTGGCATGTAAATAGAGCTCTATAATTTACAGCAATAACTATTATCATTACTGTCCTTTGGCAATCTTTGTCTTTTTGACATGTCTCTTAAGACTCTCAGAGCTAATTATTCCATTCTGTTCCTCTCCCTTATTTTCTCTGCATTCTGGACCACATTATAACACACTCTTGTTTCACTAGTTATTTTTAAATTATTTTTCAGTTGTCTCAATATATTTGTGTGTTTTTTTCCCTCTCAACTAAACAAGGACAGGGATCTTTCATTCCTTTCCCATCTTCCTGGTACCTCATTTCATTGCTGAAAACACATTAAATGCATAGTGAATTGATTTAAAAAAGAATTAAGAAAGCCTTCTTTGGTGATTGTGTTTGAACTACCAAATTGGCCATGGTTTCTCAGCATCTGTGTAAACAAAGGCCCATTAAGCAAAGGAAGCCAGGGTTGCTTAAAATCCTGTTTTCGAAGTAAGGACAAGGGTGAATTCTAATCAAATAAGTAAAAAGAGAATCATTTTGAACATTGAAACTATAAATGTGCCCTGAATGTGAATTCTCCATCTCCATTATGTCTCTAGTCCCAATGTTCTATGTAACAGCTTCCAAATCAAACTAAAGTGAGAGTTTATAGGGCTTAATTCAACTTCCAACAAATCCACAGACCATGGGTGATTAATAGCTAACTATGTCAGATAGTCAGAACCACAGAAACATTACAGGATATTAGTGCTGGTACATTTTTAGGATGGTTGCAGGAAGTGAAAGTAGAAATGCCTGCCTGGTAGGTAGGTGGAGCCAGAACTTTTCCTTCTTAAAATCCTAAAAACCTCATTACTTTACAGCCAGTGAAAGAATAAATAAATCACAATCACTTTTTGACACCTACTGCATACAGGACCTAGTATATATTCACTCTTATAATATCAACAATTCTGTGAAGTCTGTGCTAGAATTACCCCCATTTTGCAGATGGGAACTGAGGCCCTGGGAGGTCCCACAGCTCATTGGGGGTGGGGGCAGGCTCTGGCCCAGGTCTGCCTGACCCAGAATCTGGGATCTCCAGCCTGGGGCTGCACTTCCCTTCTCAGCTGCTCATACGGTAGAGGCAGAAGTAAACTGATTGACTTTTCAGAGCGATTATTGTATGTTTTTTCTCACTGACTTGATTGGTATTATTGGAAATAACAGCACAACTTATCACAAGGTTCTTGGCAGGAATGAATGAGTTTCTGTAGGGGCAGGGAACATAGAGCACACTGTGTAGTCCTTATCTCTTTATGGTTATCATCACTATTATCAGAATTTTACTGTGACACCCCTGTGAGAATGACACTCATGTCTTTCCACACATGCCACCTGCTAAGAATTGGGCTTATTTCACGGTCTGTGGCGGCATCACGTTAGAACATAGTTGGAATGGGGGTAGGAGATGAGGAGGCATCTGGGAACTGAACAGAGAAGTAGGCTTCTTTCTCACTGTCCAACTGTAACATGGTAATAATTAATTTTGAGGAAATTTACATGTATTATATAGAGTTTGTACAATGTAGATAACTCCATCAATCAATCAATCCTTGTGGGATATAACAGGTAAGAAAATGAACTCAGTAGTTTTCAGGGAATTTGAAACAGAATTCCAGCTGGCCTAAACCTGGAGAGATGGGGAACCAGGAGTGGTGGAGGCCAAACAGCACATGACTTAGACTGAAAATAAACCATTACAGGTAAAATAAACCACTTCAGGGGCAGAAGTTATCCTCTTTTGCCTTAAAGGAACTGCTCGCACATCTCTTTTACTTTAATTCACACCTTTGTCTCTGACTTTACCCTTAGCTTTGCTCTCTTCTCTAAAAATCATTTGCATGTTCCTAAAATTCATTGGCTACCTCTATAACAATAATTATTCACAGCCATTTCCACAGTACCCCACTGAATAGGGACCATAAGAAGAAGCCCCCCCCCCCCCCCCCCCCCGTGCGACCAAATTCATGAGCTCTCACGACGAATTTAACAAGAGTGGGGGGTTGTAAAACTGGCTAAGATGAGATGGCTGTGTTTAAGAAACTCACAGGTAAAGGAACTGCCGTTTTCTATCAGTTTCATCACCGAATCAGGTAGATTTGTTCTCTCGAAACATTGAAGACTCACCACCGCTGTGGCCCCTCAAGTGCCTCTGAAACTGCCGTGTGCACACAGGTCCTGTAGAGATTTGGTCAAGTGCAGATTCTGACTCTGGGGGTCTGCAGCAGGGTTCAAGATTCTGCATTTCTAGTAGGCTTTCAGGTGACACTGATGTTGCCAGTCTGCCCCCTCCCCCCCCCCCCACTGAGTAGTAACAAGGCTCAGACTCTAAATACCACCGAGTGCTCTCCATTTCAAATGAGATCATCAATGCTAAAGGGTTTACAGTAGATGGAGAGTCTTCTTCTCTTTGATCACAAGCTTCTTGAGGACAAGGCCTGTCTCCTCCTTTTCAAATTCTGCACAGCAGGTGCTCCATAAATATAGTTGACTGGCAGCCTGTTCCTACAAGCACAAAAGCCCCTTCTCCCTGCTGCCAAGAAATGAAGAACTGGCCCCTGGCGCTCAAAGGGCAGCTTTCTTCGTCTGCCTTACCCACAGGGAACACTATGTCTCCCATTGGTGACCCTTCGCTGGCCTAATGCTCCCAGGCATTCGCCAGCTTCATCATTTATATTTCTTTGTACTGTCAACACACATCTTCCGTTTCTTAACAAGGGCAGGAGAGCAATTAGGGCTAGAGTTTTGGCCTTCAGTGACCATACATCCCTTGCCTTTCTAAGGAATCCTCACTTTCAAAATCTGGGCTGCATTTCTTAGCAAAAAACCCTTAGACACCCATACCACCTCCACTCTCAACTAGCTTAGCTTTGCTCTAACTACTATCAGAAAGCACCCGGCCTTGGGAAGCTTTAAGTCTTTCCTCTTAAGATTTAGAGCAATCAGGTACTTATCAAGGTGAGGTCCTACTATACCTGTACTTTTTCAAAAGACAAAGGGCAAATTCTGTGGGACTTTTCTGCCAGGTAAATAAAGCTGGCTTTGTGTACCCCCTCTCGCTGTCCCATTGTCTCCATTAGAAAACATACCAACAGAATGGACTAAAGAAGCAGGGATATACAAGTTGTTCTTCTTAAACTTTTTTTTTTAATAAAATGAAGAAACGAGGGTACTCTGACAAATTAAGCCCAAGGAAATATTTCAGTGGACAACAAGAAAATTAACTGGATTCTGAACCAGCAACTAAAGCGAGCTCCTTCCTCCTTCTGCAAGGGCGGCTGATGTTTGATCCTGTCTAACTCATAGCTATAGACTTTCTCTCCCTCTGCAACCCTGAAATGCTTTCAAAGGGCTTGAGCTATTTGTGGTGGATTTTTCCTATGACCACCTACTGTAAAAAGCACAGGTATGCCACCAATGGTAGGCCTGCACAGTGAGTGCCAGGGCATTCTAACTGACGGGCACTGGTGGCAGCGATTAAGCAGACAGCCCATATGTGGCCTTGGTGCTGCCGCTGAAAGACTAGGAACCCGGTAACTCCATAAATGGTTTTGCTCTCTCCAAAGCAGACCATTTCTACTTTCAAGGATCAAGGGATCCATACATAGTCAGCAAATTCAAGGGAAAAAACTCTGAAGTCTGAAGAGGCATTGACCTGCCTGTCTCTATATATGCCTCTACACCAAAATGATACAAACAACCCAGCTTTCTCCTTCCCCTGGGCTCACTGGCTCAAATAACACATTTCTTGACCTTCTTAAAAATATTTTATGGACTCTCGTGTTCAATTTAATTGAGCTTTTTGGTAACACGGAAGGCATAATTGCATCATATAATATGCTATATAGCCACAGAAAAAACGGGAAGAGCATATAATACTTGTTATCCTTGAGTGATAGAATTATAGGCCTTTTTTGTGGCTTTCTTTTGGTCACTTTTTTGGGTTAAAATAAATGTACTGAAAACATCCTTTGGTAACTTGGCATACAGGAGAAAATTGTATGCTATTCCTAATTATTATTTTTTTAGTCTTAATATCAAATTGTTGGTTTGAAGTAAAATATGTGAATGCCCTATGTATTACAAACGTCCTGGTGACCAAGGCTGTATCTGGCCAACTGCTATTTTGTCACTTTTGGTAGTACAGCAAATTATTTTTCTTTTTAGGTTAAATATGTCATAAACACTGTCAGATATATTCCCTGTTGACTGTGAGGTTTGCACTGCATACATGTGGCAGCCTGGATCGCACATGCCTAGAAAACAGCAAAATGGAAACTGCTTTAATATAAAATATCGTTCATGTGGTGGTGTTCATAACTCTTAGAGAAGTTTCGATTATATGAATCATAAGTGTCAGCAAAAAAATCAGCAACTATAAATGATAGTGTATTTGTATTGGTCATATTGCTTACATATCAGAGATAAAGGTTTTGGACATAAACTAATGTTTAATTTAATGTTGTACAATCTCATGCTTATTTTGTCTTGTGTTCTATTCATTATAGTCTGATATTTTCCACCTTGAGTTTTAAGGGAATTACACATTTTTAAAGAGCAATTCTATATTGATTTATAATAATGATTCTCAAAGTATGGTCTGAAATCCCCTGAAACCCCATTAAGAAGTCCACGAGGTCAAAAGTATTTTTAAAATAATGTTAAGACATTATTTGCCTCTTTCCATTCACATTCTCTCACAAGTATGCAGTGATGTTTTCCATAGGATATATAATGTGTGATGACATAATGCTCCGACAGTTAATGGAACTTGTGCTGTGTATTCCTTTTTAAAATTTTTAATCAATTTTAACTTCTAATCAATAAGTAAATATTGATAGATATAATGTGCATAAGCAAACACTTTTAATTTTTCTCAGTAATTATTAATAGTGCAACTTTTAAACCAAAAAGTTTAAAAACCATTTGGAATTTATTGCAATCTTGTTAAAAATATTTTGTGTATATGTTTTTCAAAAAATAACCTTCGTTTAGGAAAAATCTATAACCTTGATTAATAAAATGAGTGAAGCAGTCAAAATAAAAGCCATAAATTGATTCAGGGCGGAGGGTAAAAACTTATTTTCCTATGTGCACAATAACAGGGACAAAAGGGCAATATTGTTTAGTATCATTTCTCCTATTCAGAATTCAGCTATCTAGCAATCTCACTTATCTAAATAACAGCTGCTGCTCAACAAATTTTAAAAAGTCTCCAAAGAGCAAAATGGATTTGTCTCAAGATCCTCAAGCCCCTTAAACTCTGAGCACAAAGAGTTCAAGTGCTTTATTCACAAGAGAAGCCCCTGACCAAGGCCCTCAGTTAGTCTGGGAACTGGGACTAAGTTGAGGCAGGCCAGGTGCCCAGAGAACAATTTTTAAGGATGCACTCACTCACAGATACTGACCCTGTACTTGCATGATCCCGTGAGTGCCTCCTTAAATGTGGTGCCTTAGGAGCCTTGCAGGGCACTCCATATTGTAGCCTTACTCATTGAGATTAATGACTTGGATTGGAATTCACAGCAAACAACAAAGGGAAGGGAAGGGGCAGTTTCACATACTGACTGACAACAGTAATAAAAAAAGACAGCAGCTTCCCAGCAAGTGATGAACCAGGAAAACTATGAAAAATTGGACACAAATTCAAAATACAAATAATATGAGCCCATTTAATACAAAAGCAAATAATTTGGGCCGTCAGGATACCTATCACATGGCACAATAACTGATATCTCTAATTTAAGACAAAGTTAAATTATATCCACTTTACTTTGTTTTTAAAAGCGAGGAGTAACATACTGCATTCTAGGCATATTTCTACCCAAATCGATTGAAACAATAAGGTTCAAGAACAAAATAAACCCTTAGCTAATCCAGAGAAACCAGCTATTCAGAATGATTCAATCAATTTAATTCATAGTCATTTACTGTGGCTAAATATTGCCAAAGACTGTATTCTAAGGTGTGCATCAAATATGAAAAATTTCAGTGGCTCGTGATTCAATTTGATGGAATTTCCCTGAATTCACAGAGTTTTTTCCTCACCTAGTCAACTTGTTCTTATGTCTTTCTATTTATGCATGTTTCAACTCAAGATGTCATTCCACAGAGGAAGAGGATTAAAATATGGTTAGTATTACATTTCAGCAAATAGCTTCTCACTATTAACATGGGGCTGGATGAAAATAAGGCCTTTTGCTATGATCCAATGACTTGTCTATTTATCCTTATTCTTACATGCTTTAAAGTAAGGATTCAAATAAGTGTTGAAGCGGCATAGATAGATAGGGGTGGTGGTGTCGGAAAACATTTACTCATATTAAAGAAATTTAAAAATTTTGCTCAGCCTAAAAGGCAATTATTGCTAAAGGGATTTGAACTGTTAACAATTTCTTCGTTTAGTCCCTTATTATGCCTTTCCTGGGGCTCTGTTCCTGGACAGACCATCACCACAATCACGTCACTCTCACATGGTGATAGCGTAATCAAGTTCCTTAAAGGCCAAGCTTGCCCCAAGGTATGGCTGGGCCTGATGTTGGGTGACTTTTTAAAAATAGAGGAAGGACAGGACCAATGCCAGGTGGGGTCATAAAAATTAAATCCCACAGCAGTAAACACAGCAGCACTCAATCAATCAACCACCACATCCATATGTGGTCATGGAGACTTCTTTATGCAGTTATCTCAGATATTCAGACCAGAGGAAGACCCCACCTGGCAAAAGCAGCCCTGGTGGGGAGAAAAATTATAACATCCAACAAACGCAAGCCTGTTAACGCTCGGTGGCAGATATAGTTACATGTTCCACTGTACAGGGTGACTCTTTCATTTAAGTGGGAAAGGCCATGACCCCACAATGGAGGGAAGAAACAACTGATTGTCATCGTCTGTCTAACAGCTAGAGACCCCCAGCTGGACATAACACATTTCAGTGGGAACACAACAGAGGCTCTGGAGTACAGAACTCTTATTTGATCAGAGCTTCCCCGGGTGAAAGCTGCTTCACCACAGGTTTAAAAACAACAAAAAAACCTTATGGTGCTGGCGATGACAGCTATGATATAAAGAGCAGCTGTTTGGGAATGTGTTATAAATATTAACACAGGTAAGGAAGAGAGCAGTAGTTGTTATGTACCTTAAAGTGATTGTCATATATTGGTGGAAATACCTTCAAAATTTATATTAAATGTGAGGCATTTAACACTTTATGCCAGACAAGATTTCTGAGTTTGCTGCTTTAGAAGGGAAATACTTGAGTTCTTATTATGTGCTAGGTCCTGTTTTGAGCTTCTTACCTGATTTATCTTATTTAATTTTTACAAAGACCCAATGAGTTAGGTACTATTGTTATTACCATTTTACAGATGAGAAAACTGAGGCATACGAAGTTTAAGTAATTCACTACATGGTGCAGTTTGACTTTGAATTGTCTAGAATAGTCTATGAATAGCATACTTTGTTCATATCACTATGTTTAATAATTAATATTACTTAATATGCATAAGGAAAAAGCAAAAATACATACTATATGCAGAAAGACTTTAAAGACATCTAACTTAAAAACAAGAAATTAAAATGTAGAATTATACACATAGGAGAATTTTTAGTTATAAGCAGAGAATTCTTTTCCAAGATTCATAAAGTTTTATAGACAATAAAAGCTATTACCTGATACAAACAAAGAATTCCTGAGAAATTAAAAACAAAACAAAACATTTGATGCTATTTAGAGGAAGAATTAGATAATTTTGGAGAAAAAAATTAGCCTCGGGTTCTTATAAATCTCTAAAGTACAAGACAAAACAATGAATAAAGCAAGAGTTTAAGATCTAACATCTGACATATTATTAGACATAATTTTAGATATTGTATTAATGTGACAACTAGGCCTATACAAAGATTCCTACGAGAGTATAAAAGGGCAAAAGTCTTATTAAAGTGGATTTCAGACTTGCAAGGTATAATGAAAGTCAGATTACAGGTAGCTTTTTTTGTGTACTCATTTTAGAGAGAGAAACAAGCATGTGATTAAATGATCCCCGTCTTTCTCTTTGCAAAATCAACCACTTCACGCCCCAATCTGACGGACTAAAACTTTACTCTGAAAATGCATACAGAAGCACATATATAACCAGCCCCATGAACAGGTACATCCTGCAATGTGACATGTTGTCTGTCTGTGTGGCTGTCCAATGCAGATGCGATCTTGTAAGTTATTTCTGGGACTATCCACATAGAAGAGACATGGGTGCAACAAGACAATATGGTCACTGATATCTTTGTACAAAGCTCTGGGTACAGAAGCCCAGTTCTCTCTGGTAATGAGACAATTTGCATACATGCAGGAAATGAAGCGATAAAGTCTCTTCTTTTTCACTTTCATATTCCTTAATCATTATGCTTTCAAATTTTGGAAACCCCTCTTGAATGACAAATAGCTACTTCATGATGACCCTAACACAGGACACTATAATTCAGTAACTACCTCTCTGCGTACTTACTGAGTTTCCACAGGGCCAAATACTCTGAACCGACTATAGACTCCTGCAGAAAAGACATCTGTTCCCATCGCAAACTGATATGGAATAAAAGCAAAGAAACAAAGCATGGCTATCCAAATCACCTCAACCTCACACAGGAAAGTAAAAGTTTTCTGCTTAGTTTTGATTGCTAGAGTTTTAATTCTGTTCTTCATTATCTAACACACTCAAGTATGTCTAGAGATGAGGTCTAGAATTACCACAGAACTCACTGACTGCCAAGAGTATTTTGTGTCTCTGAATACAAGTTTCACAGACTAATCAAGGAAGAGTGCAGATAAAAATAGTAATTATTAACAATAATAAAAATTCTTCTCTGTGTGTCCATAAAAAGCCTACATATAAGTTTTAAATAAAACAATCAGAAAGAATATAAGCAAAAAATAACAAAAATTCTTTCTAGGGCTGTAAAAACAATAGCCCTTATTTCCTTTCATAGCAGCCTCTTCCAGCAACTGTCCAAATTTTTGAAAAGGATGTATTTGTTTACAGAAGTATTGCAAAAACATTGTTTCTTATTCGTGCAAGTTTTTTAAGTGACCATTTATTTATTTATTTTGCTGTCCAAGTGTTTTTTTTTTAAAGCGACTTTAGCCTGGGTAGTGTACTCCAACATCCACGTCAGATCCAGGGACTTTAAAATTGCTATAAATAAGAAAACTCTGTGAATTATGTGTCTATAAGGAGCCTAAAATAAAATGTTTCAAGGCCATGTCTCATGGCCAAAATCAAGTGGGCCATAGAGAGAACAAAGGATTACAAGTACTCCACTTTTCCCTTTCTCTTGGGTCCCTCAGCCCAGCCAGGGAGCCTAACCTCTATCTTTGTTCATTTCAGGAACTTTTCACTCCCGGTCTTCGCTGCTGTTTGAGAGGTCTGGGGAGAGTTCTGATTTACTGAATGAGAGAAGCAAGGATACAATTTGTCTTTCCAAAGATTTTTTTAAAGCGATATATTTAGGGCGCTTGAGAGGAAAGAATTGGCTGTCCTTTATCTATCTTCCAAAACAGGTGTGGTCCGGACAGTCATAAAATCAGTCTACTGAAAAAGAACGATTTTGCCAAGTATTAAGTCTCTCTAGTGTGCATTGGCCATGGAGTATTTCTTCTTACAAGAAACAGACAGCTCAAATCTATACATCACATATCTCCAGCACAGCATAGAGAAGTTTTTTCAGGGGAAAAAAGAATATTGTGGCATTCATTCATACAACTTCTTTATTCCTCATCCAAATCTTTAACTTGGCCTAAATGAACCATTCAACATAGGAGGAAAATAGTTGCTCTTGATAGAATAACATCCCCCCTCTTCGACCATTCTTTCCCTTACTTCCTGCAAATTAACTTTTTCCCTAGTTGAGGGAAAGGTACTATTTTGTATTTAAGATGACTTTGCTAAAGGCAAATTTATTTTGGTGTCTGGAATAGGTCATCCAGTCTCATGCAGGTAGAAGCTGAAGGTCAAGGAGTAAATTTGAGAGGGAGGTTTTCCATCACCAGGGTTCCTTTTCTGAGGATGATTAAGCCTTGAGCCATGCTGAGAAATGGGCAAGAGGTAATGAATGCTGCTCTTCTTTCAGATACTAGGTTTGGGACTCAGCACAACTTGAAAATGTGATGAAATCTCTGGGGACCAAGAAAGAAAGATATAGCAAAGGAAACGCTGTTGTGGACAGAAAAAAAGTTATTCTCCATTACTATGTTCCCGCCTATTTCTACTGAAAAAAGGCTGAGATAGATTAGATAGATAGATACTGCATGCTAATATAGCAAAATAATCTGTAGCAACAATGTCATGCCTTTGATTCCTGGAGTTATCAGAATGGCCTCTTAAAATTATGGTCATAAACGAAGTCATGTTGTACCGTATGTTTGAGTTTTTAGGAAGAGATTTCGCATGGAAGATGAGGAAGCGGCAGTGATTTCCCAAGGTTTTTTGAGTGGTGCACAAGCACCAAGGAAGAACTTTGCCTTTTTCCTGCAAGTTAAGTACATAAAATATGAAAGAGCCGGATACATCACGACAAAGTGAAATTTGTATTGAGGCCTCAACTTGGTGTTTTAGAAGAGAATTTTCTAGGTCCTATACATTTTGACAGTTAACAATTGTCTAAGTGTATTAGAGAACCAGTCGTTATGGTTTTAATTATCAGAAACTACAGAGATAAAATTCTGAGGAATCATTTTTGTGGGTTTAAGAGTAATTCATAGTATTTTTAAACTGTTTTAAATTCCAAGAAAGGCTATTGGAATTTTCTAATTTTATGTTGATAAAATTGCTTTTTGACAGGAAAAGAGACATTTCCAGTGAAAGGTGATTTTTTAATTTTTATTTATTTATTTATTTTTATGCCATAGGACCCAGGGGCAATTAACTGTGAGAGCTTTTGGAACAGAGACCCTGTTGAATATATCTCTATATATCTCTAAAATCCCAGCAACTAGCCTCTGGTAAGTACTCAATCATTGACAACATAAATAAATGTATCCAAAGCATTCCCACAAATCTCAAGCTTTTTTTCCACATCCTCTCTCACTATTAGGATAGAATAACTTAACATTATTAGGCTTCAGGTTCTGCATGCATTCAAAGTGCAAGACAGGTCTCTTATCTAGAACTGATAATGCAAATAATATAGTTCGCTAAGGAATAAATACACAATGAATAAAGGTGGAGAGGAGGGTATTGGGAAGTGGTTGTTCCTTAGAAACAATGCTTTCTTCCTCCAAAAGGGGTTACCAAGTCATCCAGAACACTTTCCAGGGTCTAAATAAGGATCATTGACTAATTACTTCCATTAAGAGTTCCTCCTTGAGGCCCAAAATTACATCTGTCCTTCCTCCTCCTGAGAAGGACCAACTCTCCCACGACCCAACATGAAGTTCCCACAATTAGGCCACTGGAGGCTGAGAGGCAGTTGAAAGATACATCATTTGCATCTTCAGGTGCTGAAAACTCAATCTCTTTCTAAGAGTTGCCAGGTCCTCCTGGATCCTAAGAGGGCCAAATCAGCCCATGTATTCTATCAAGATTAATAGCAAGAACATTCATAGCATGTCCTTCCTCGGCATGGTTCTCTCCCCTGGGGAAGAGACGTTAAAAAAACCTGGAGGGTCGGGAAGAAACTGTCACTTGGGAATGCTTCTGCAGATACTTTAAAATGACTGAAGAAATGGTTTGGTGGCAAGTTTTATTCTTGAAGCTGTCTTTCAGAGGGATGTTTGTATGGCACAAAACCAACCCCAGTAAAAAATGAAATCAGTGAGGAGAGGGTGCAAGGACCAGAACAGTTCCTAAATTGCCATAGTCCTTCCTCTTCTGATGTTAACAATGTTAAAATGCAGTGATTTCACCAGGAACACTCTTCAAGGAGCAGTGTCCTTAAGAATCAGTTCTGCTGGCAAGAAAAACAAACAAACAAAAAATCCCTGTACTTCCTCAAAGGATTTTAAATATATCAGTAACCCTCTTTTTATCTCCACTCCCCACCACCCAAATTTAAACTGACCAAAGAATCTGTGCGTATAAAATTACTGTCCTGGGTGGGGGAACTCCTACACAGAATATCACATCAACAGTGCTTTTATAGCAAGAAAATATCATGAGGACTTTGGTATCTGTGTTAATTTATTTAAAAAATATTTTGGGGGGATGGGAGGAGCTGAAGTTAAAGATATGTTTTCCTCTTTGTAGCTCAAAAATGTCATTGTCTTTAAAAGTAGAATGTATCAGATGGAGTTGTCAGACTCAGATAAAGGAAAACTTTATGCGTGTAGCAATCAGAGTAATTTAATTAGTTCTATAGGTTCTACGGTCTGTCATCTTTATTAGTTTTTCAGCTTCCTTGTCATTTTCAAGTGGCCTCTAAAATAACACATGCAAATTCATCCCCTAAATGCAGGATAATTAAAACAATATTCTGTCCTCAGTCAGGAAACATAGAATGCATTTCATCCAAATAAGCCTTGAAGAGGCTAGTCAAGTGACAGATCAAATAAAAAGGACACTTAATACACATGTAAATCATTTGCATTACAAATAAGACACTCTAGCAGGGGTTGGACTCACTGCCTGCTAGTCAGGATTAAGTTCCCATATTAATGCATGCATTTGGTGTGGTTATTTCGGGTGGAAGACTTCATCCATCAATGCCCTCCACTACTAAGTAAAGCCAAGCTGTAAACTGATCACCACAGCCTGTCAACACTGGTTACTTAATTACATAAAGAAAATATATTTCAGAGACTTTTGATAATTTGGTTAGTATTTCAACTTTCAGTTCAACATCTAGCATCTTTTTAAGGTTCTTCAAACTAATGGCTAAAAGCAGTATAAGAATTAAAAATGAAAAAACAAAATACTATTCTTTTGTTCCCTGCTAATCTTTTCCTTTGGCTTTTATTTGCAGAAGTGAAAAATAAAGATTCAATAAGCATTCAGGAAGACTAATATGTATGTTAATAGATGTTTCCATTAAAAATTAAACTAAATAGTACTTGTGCTATTAATTTATGTTTTTCATGAGTCATTTTAGTAACTTCTAACTCCAATTTATTTATGTTAATTAGTAGTTTTAAAATCTTGATTTTTTTTATAGAAAGAAGAAAGTTTCTTCTAATGAAGAATGTTTTCATATTTTCAGTTTAATTATTTTCAAAGGCTACATATTTTGAAATTATCTGCATTAATACTCATTAAAGAACATAACCCATCAATGAATACTCAAAGTTATTCTCTTTTACCCAGGTGTTTGATTTTCTTTCCATGCAAGAATTTAATAATGTAATAAAGCTCCAAAAGCACTGATAAAAGCAAAAAAAAAAAAAAAAAAAAAAAAAAAAGCCTACATCTGTATATTCTAAATGTCTTTCGGTGAAAAAAATAGCAAATCTGGAAATAATACCACAAATTCGTTTTGGAAATTTTGATCAAATTTATAAACCATGTAAGAAAGCATTCCAAGCCACTAACACTCCACAAACTGCAAATATAGGGTGAGAAGTTTGTGATTGAAACTAAGAAAATACACTTGAAAACGCAACCTGCTCACCATGAGCAATTAACATCCTTAAATTACACTTTAAGGATCCTTTACTACAATCGAATTATAAAATCATAATTAAAAATTTTAGTCAATATCCCTTCATAAACAATCATTGTCAGATATTTTTCAATTGGTTATACTTTCTTATATTTTTCTTCTGGTCTTTTTACTCTCGGGAATCTTTTCCTGAAGTCACAGTAATTCTATTATTATATAGTCTATTTAAGAAACTGGATATTTGTTTGAAAATAAATACCAAAATAAGCGCACTGTATTAAAATTACAACAAAAAGATTTATGGATGAGTCTTACCCTCTTTCTTAGTGGGTTCTGGCATGACCACAATAAGAGGTTATTCACCAAAGAGTTTGCTCCCCTCCAGTACTAGTTGACAGAAACCCCCGAGCAGTTGAGAGATGGTGCAGGTCAGTGTGACAAGCAGTTGGGGAGAAATCCAATGCTTTTGTACTGCCTCTGAACATCAATCATGTTGGCACCGCCCCTTCTTTAGCCCAAGGATGCTGGAACTTGACAGCTATGAGGACCTTTCCCACATCTGTTGTCTGCACTCTGCTCTCTCGCCTACTGGAAGGAATCTCCTGTCCATCTCATGTGGCTGATGAGAACACCTCTAACTTTCTAAATTCAGCTGCAGCCTCATGCTCCTTCTTACCCTTTTTTTTCCTGTCTAATGGAGGCATGTGTCGACTGAAGCTGGCAAAATTTTGCCAGATGACAGAAAATTAAAATATATTTAAAAATTGTAGTATGCTAATTCAGCATATACATTAATTTTTATTAAGATATAAAGGAAAATCTGTTATTAAGATAATTTTATGCTCTCATTAGTTTCTTATTTTTGTGAGCTCTTAATTATTGGATTTAAATTTATCTTATTTTTATTAATATATTAATATCAATTTGAAAAGCCAAATTTCTATGTTGACTATCTTCTCTCATTTTCTCTTCTAAGAATAGCAAAGGTTTCTATTAAGGAACACTTAGACTTTACCTTTTCTCAAAGAACAACCTTTAAAAATTCACATGGCATATAAAAAAATGAAGTAATGATACGTGCTATAACATGGATGAAGCTTGAGTACATTATACTAAGTGAAAGAAACCCAACACAAAATACCACATATTGTACAATTCCATTTGTATGAAATGCCCAGGATAAACAAATCCATAAATTCAGATAATCGATTACTAGTTGTCAGGAGCTGGGAGGAGATGGAATTGCAAGTGACTGCTAATGAATGTGGAGTTTCTTTTGGGGTGGATGATGGAAATATTCTGGAATTAGATATTGGTGATGGTTGTACAACTTTGTGAGTATGTTAAAAACCACTGACTTGTACACTTAAAAGTCTATGGGGGATGGGCAAAGAAAGTTAGACCAGTAGCTATTGTTTTGTTTCAAGGTGGCAGACAAATCTAATTTAAGATATTGGCAGACTGTATCATATTGGACCACTTTCTCCCAAAACTCTCATGGCACTGATGGAGAACTATGAACTACCAAGTGGTCAAACTAAAAAAGACACCTTACTTTCTTTGTCCACATGGATGACACCTCAGAAACTGGGACCAAAATTAGTTTATATGAAAAGATGACTCCTTGAGTGCCTTTATTGATATGTGTTTTCAAGATCATTCTCAAGAGACTTTGATTGATTTGTACTGAACCAGCCACACTGTCTCATTTAATTTCCCTTGTGGCTGAGAGCACAGCTGGTCAGACTTAGCTCTACCAAACTCTGTGCCAAGCTAACTTTTCATATAAAGATGGAAACTCAACTTAGAACTCAATAGCATCATGCTTTAGCTATGTGGGGGGAGGGGGAGGAGAGACAGTCAAGGAGGTTCATGAACATCTATCTACAAAGAAAGCCCTTTCTCAACCACATAGTGCCACTGATCCCATTGTTTTGCTTTTTAAAATACTTCTTGGCTCTTAGATGTTGAACATCAGCCAGAAAACAACATATTCTGTAATACAAAGCTAGATGTGCTTTGAAAGAATGAAAAACAAACTTTTTAAACTTTTTTTGCATCTACCATGAGAGAATCAATAGGAGAGACAAAGTAAAGAAACTAGAATCTGAAGTCAGACCCTTGGGTTCTATTTCTGGACCGTCATAGAGCTGAGTTACTCTAAGAAAGACAAGTGGCCTTTCTGAGCCTCAGTTTCCTTTTGTATAAATTGAGAGGTTTAACAAAATGGCCTCTGATGCCCTTTCTAGGTTTAACTTTGTGATTTGATACTGGTGCTCCCTAAAAAAGAATCATTTCCCCCCCAGCATTCTCAGCACGCTGAACACCACATATGAAATTGACAGAGGGACAAAGTGTCACATTGCAGAAGAATGTTTATAGTGATGGGCAGATTTCACACATGCCACAAAAGAGGGGCCATGTCATCACTGGCTTCTGCGGAAACTCTGTTGGATTTTTAATACACTGGTCATTTTACTGATGTGAATAAGTGCCAGGAAATATTGCAGCCCATGGAGAAAATATTTTATGACCTGGGGAACTATTTGGTAATAAAGGACTTGATTGTAAAAAGACAAAACCTAATTGGAAGAATCCAAAGTATGAACAAATTCTATGATATATGAGTGTAGAGTATGTTAGATGGTTAACTCAAAATTTTAAATTAAAATAATAAGGGGACATGTAATTTTCCTAGGATTGTATTGTTTTAGGAACATATAATCCCTATATCAGATCTTATACATCATCCATCTAGAAGGTTGCGGATTCTCTTTTATTTATTTATTTATTTATTTATTTATTTATTTATTTATTTTTATTTTATTTTTAATTAAAGTTTATTGGGGTGACAATTGTTAGTAAAGTTACATAGATTTCAGGTGTACAGTTCTGTGTTACATCATCTATAAATCCCATTGTGTGTTCACCACCCAGAGTCAGTTCTCCTTCCATCACCATATATTTGACAGATTCTGTATCTTCAATATCACTCTCAGGCAGTGGGGAAAACGGTCAATAGGACTCTTTTTCCTTTTGTTAAATGCTTTATTGGTTTTATTCTCCTTTGCATTATTTAGGATTAGATTTGGCTGAATATTGCATGAACCCACAAAATAACAACAGTTAAATCAAGGCAGAAGTATTTCTTGTTCACATACAGGAAGTCCAAAAGTAGCTAGTTTGGAGTTGTTATAGTGGCTCTGCAGTATCATCAGAAATCCAGGCTCTTTCTGCTCTATCATCCACCAGGTAACTTCATGGTCGAAAATGGCTGCTAGCACTCAAATCATTACATCCACATTCCCAGCAGCAGAAAAATGTTTTTAAAAAGGACTCACTTCCTCCATTTTTCAAAGACTTCTTTGAAGTCCCATACAAAACATCTAGTACATTCCACTGAACTTGAATACATGGCCATATCTGGCTATAAAAGGAGTTGAAAAATGTAGTCTTTCATTCTCAGTAGCAATGGGCGTCTGTTACTAAATAAGAGAATGAGGAGAATGGTGTTGGATAGGCAGATATCAGTCTCTGCCACATCTTTCAAAATAAAAGCAATAATGTTCTCTGTACCAACCAAAGAATGCAGAAAAGTATAAATAATAAGCCTCACTCTCTCTCCAATGTTTCCTTACTCCAAGGTGTGAATTAGGGTCTAAATTTCTTCTGTGCTCATATATACACGTACTCATATGTAGGGAGTTCTTCATCTATTTTTATTTACATTAATCTTTAACTTGATTTTTCTATTTAACATGTCATAGACATCCCTCCATGTTAATATATATACTGGGGGTGCCAAAATAACGTATACAAATGGACACTTTAGTCAACATTGCTCTCTCTCTCTCTTTTTTTCTATACACACACACACACACACACACACACATCTTTTTAATAGATGAATAATAATTGTTCATGGTATGGATGTGTGCCATATAGTCTTCATTACTTTCCTTTTAATGGGTAGAATGGTTGTTTTCAGTGTTTTCTCACCACAATTAATACTGTAATAAATATAATACATTATGCATATAACACTGTAAACTTACAGACATTTTAAAATTATATATATACAGAGAGATGTATACAGATTTTTTTTATTAATAGGCTAGATTGTTAAAACTGAGATTTCTGGTATACGTACCTGGTTTAAATCTAAATAGATTTTTGCTAGATTACGTTCCCAAAAGGTTGCCTATTCAACAGGTCAACCAGCAACATATAAGATTACTTGTTTTCTCATACCCTAGATGTTATCATTTTAAAAAAAAAGTTGTGAACTTAATGGGTTAGAAATGATAGCTCATTATTTGGGTTTCCATTTTTCCAAAGGTTAAGCAATATTTCATGTTTTTTGGTGACTTGTAATATTTTTCTCTGAATTGCTTTATTCAAATACTTTTCTTTTTATTAATGATATTAGCTCTGTATATATTTCAAATAATTTTTTCTCTCTTTCTTTTGCATTTTGATTTTACGATTTTTTTTGCTATAAAATAATTACATTTTTAAAATTTATTCAAATCTGTCACCTTTTCTTCTATGGCTTCTGGATTTTCTTACTTTAAAAAAGTCTCTTCACCCAGTGTTATTCAAATACTCTTATAAATTTTTTTCAAATATTTTAAAATCCTTAAGTATGTTTATTGTGTGAATTAAGGTGTCTAAATTTGTTTATTCTCCCCCCGCCCCCCAGCTTAACAGGGAGTCATGCCAGCACCATTTCACTGTTATTTTACCACTGATTTGAAGTATAACCTAGAGTTTTTGTTACATTCCCATGTAAACTAAAATCTATTTATAGATGCAGTGTTCATTTTTTACTCATCAATGTATTTATTCTTTAGCCAATATCATCCTATTTGCATTAATTAGCTTTACATTAAGTTTTAGTATCTGATAGGGCAAGATCTCCTCTGTGGTCTAATTTTTCAAAATTTTCTTTGCAATTCTCCATTTATGTTCTTCCCTATAAACTTTAAATTCATTTTGCCTGTCCCTGTCACCTTCTTTCATCATAAAAGATACTCTAATCAAAATAGTATAAAGTTGTTATATATTAATTCATGAATGATTGTCATCTGAATATTAATCCTTCTCACCTAGAAATATTGTATGTATCCCAAGTCAGATATCATTTTATAATTATTAATAAAAGTTCATAATTTTTCCTATTAAAATTCTATACCATTCACATTAAATTTGTGTCTATGCATTTTATAGTTTTTGTTACAATTTTAAATGGAATTTCTTTCCTCCGTTTCCATTTCTTACTGGCTATTGAGAGTATGAAGAAAAGCTATGAAGTTATTTTTGTAATTATTTTGTATCCAGACATTGAAATGATTTTTTATTTTAAATAGGATTTTTAAGGTCACTTGGATTTGTTTACTATACAATTATATAATTACACGCTATGCAAAAATGATAATCTTGTTTTTTATTTCCAATATTTATTGAATTAATTTTATTTTATTATTACATTAGCTAGAAGCCCAAATATAATGTGATAATAGTGTGGAGAGTAGGTCTTCTTCTCTTGTTCTTGATTTTAATAGAAATGGATCTAGCATTTAAAATTTAATATGACATTTGTTATTAATTTGCAATAAATAGCCTATCATTTTAGGTTGTTTCCTTTTATTTATACTTACTTGTTTATTAATAATGGCTATTGAATTTTATCAATAGCCATTACTGATTGAATTTATTTGTAATTATGTGTTTTTCTTCTTTGATTTGTTTGTTATAGGATTTTGAAAAATTGCCAAATGTTGGACAATCGTTGCCTTCCTAGCAATAATACTGTTTCATTATGGTGTATTATTTTATTGATAAAATTTTGGATTCATTTGCTAATATTTTATTTTATGAGAGACCAGCTGACTAACCTCCGCAGGCTCGCGGAGATAGTTTTGCATTTTATATGTTGGTGAAATTATTCTATAAATTCTTGTTTGTGCTATCTTTATCATGTAAGTTATGTTACCATCATAAAATTGATTATAGATACTTGCATCTTTTTCTAATATTTAATATTGTTTGAGTAACATAGGAAAATGTGTTCTTTGAAGATAGAAACATTTGGTTATAAAACCATCTGGTCTGATCCATTTTTAAATAGTAAATCTTTACAAATGCTTCCAATTTCTTCTTTAAATTGAGATGTTCAGTATTTCTACTTCTTTTCAAATTAACTTGGAAAATTATTTCTTATTTAGTAAGAATATTCAAAATAAAAGCAATAATGTTCTCTGTACCAACCAAAGAATGTAGAAAAGGGTTTTATTTTAATTTGTAGTGTTTGCTATTGTTGTGATTTTTATGCCCCATTTTCAGTTCTAACAAAATTTTTATTTTCTCTCTTTCCTTTAATATGTTTTTGCAGAGTATAACTACTTATATTGGTGCTTTGAAAGTACCAGTTTGTAGTTTTATTTTATTTTCTTCTCGTAACTTCTTTAGGTCAAATCTGTTGTTGTTGTTTCTCCTTTTCTATGTGGAGGATTTAATTTAGAGTTTATTTTCAGCCTGGGATTATAGCTGTATCACATAAATTTTTAACTTAACGTACCGGTATTTTTACTAATTTTTGAACAAGTTTCAGTTTTGGTTTTAATTTGCTCATTGATTCAGGAGTTATTTAAAAGGCATTTCTTAATTTCTATGAAATTAAGATTTTCTTGTTATTGTTTTCTTTTTTAATTAATTTTTAGAGATGTGAAATTTACATCACATAAAATTAACCATTTTAAAGTGAACAATCCAGTGGCATTTAGTAAATTCAGAGATTGTATAATCACCACTTCTGTCTAATGCCAAAACATTTTCATCACACTAAAAGGAATCCTGGTACCCATTAACTAGTTACTCCTCTGCCCACCCCTAGTGTTTCCTGTGTCTGTGGATTTACCTATTCTGGACATTTCATATATATGAAATCATTCACTATGTGACTTTTGTGGCTAGAATATTCTGTCTGATATTGATACTGAACTCTTTTTTTCTTACAATAAATAATAATCAACCATAAATAAATAAACTAATTGGGAAAAAAGCATTTTCCACCTAACAGATACATTTTTAGTAAAGTATTATTTTGTGCTTAATTATTTATCAGTTGGTAATATATTTTGTTCCATTAAATCAATTGTGTAAAAGTATAATTGTACCAACAACTTAATTCCAGATATACTTTTAACACACTGCAAAGCCTTGTGGTTATAAAAAAAAATGTTTTTAAAATTTCTATTTATATACTTTTTTTTTTTTTTCTGTGAAAAGCTTTATTGTTTCAATTTGACCCACGGCATGAGAGAGGGCTCCAGGGTGTTTAGAAGGTTGTCTAGTTGTTACAGGGAGAGGGCTCCAGGGTAGTTAGAAGTTTGCCTAGTTGTTGCAGGGACAGGCTCAGGCAGAAGTCCAACACCAGGGGGATGCAGAGGGGCCCCTCAAAAGCCTCTCGGCTCCAAAGGCTCCTAGTTGTGCTTGAGGGTGAGCCTTTCTAAGAGATACTTGCCAAGCCCGGCCTGGGGGCCAGCCAGCCTGTGGAGGTTAGTCAGCTGGTCTCTCATTTTCTTGATGAGTTTCACCTTTTCATCCAGGAAGTGGTTCTCCCGGAAGTCACAGAAATATGGGTCTGTGCAGCAGAACCCAAGGCATGCAGATCCAAAAGGGCCTGGTTCGGGTTCTTTTCCACGACTGTGGCGGCTTCCATGGCATCCTGAGTTTTACCCCACTCATCTTGGGAAGGCTTCTGCAGGTCCTGGAAGAGGGTGCGGCCGCCATGCTGGTTTTGTATCTTCAAGAGATGCTGGGCGCCCTCGCCCTTCTCCTCAGCCAACTCGTGGAAGAAGTGGCCCACGCCCTCCAGAGCCACATCGTCGTGGTTGAAGTAGAAGCCCAGAGAAGGTAGATGTAGGAGGCCTGCAGAGGTAGGTTGACCAGGTGGGTGACGGTGGCCTTCACCTTGATGGAATAATTCTGATGAACTTGGGAGCTCATGGTTGCTTGGCAATGAGGAGTTAAGCTCAAAAAATGGTGTTGGCTGGTTTTGGAGGCCAAGGCTAGCTGAGTTGGTTCCAAAGGTTGAGACTGGAAAAGAGGTTGGAGGGTGGTCGGAGGCTGGAAGAAGGGGAGTCCTTGGGTCTGTTCCATCCAAACACTGTGGAAGCAAGAGACAGATCCGGGGGACTGCTGAGAACACTATTTGTATATCTTTGAGGCAGAGAAATATAAGATGAAAAATTAAAAAAAAAAAACAAAAAACATTTAAGGCAAGGAATTACATTAAATGGGACTAGAACCCTGTGAGGCAAGTAGAATAAAAATATTTATTTAGGGAGAACGGGAATAATGTTAAATTTTAAGAGGATAAAGAGCTTATTAATGTCTTTAATGTATTGTGGTGGGTATCATATCACTATAATATTTTCATTCCATTGGAAATATTTAAAACAGTGAGGTTAGTTTTATTTTTGTTTGTGATGCCAACTTTTACACAAGGCTGGAAATGGCATTCTTTGCAACTATTTAAGTTTATGATAGAAAATGTTAAATATCAGTTTGAAAATGTGTAAAGATTATCCAAAAATTTTTTTTGAAGATACATTCATCAGCTCAAGCTACCATAACAAAATACCATGAACAGGGTGTCTTAAACAAAATAAATTTATTTCTCACAGTTCTAGACGCTGAAAATCTGAGATCAGACTACCAGACTGGTCGGGTTCTGGTTAAGAGCTATCTTCTTGGTTTGCAGATGGCAGTTTTCTCATTGTGTCATCACCTGGCAGAGAGAGACAGAAAAAGCTCTCTAGTGCCTCTTATAAGGACACTAAACCCATCAGGAGGATCTCAGCCCCATGACCTCTTCTAAATCTAATTACCTTCCAAAGGCCCCATCTCTAAATACTTTCATATTAGAGGGTAGGACTCAACATATGAATTTGGGGGGATACAATTCAGTCCATACCAAAAGGTTTGTGAACAAAATAGTTTAAGGGCCTTGTTTAGATGACCAGTTTCAGAAGAGGACAATGATCAGGAGGAAGGGACCAATGGGTCTAAGTGGTAGTGGACAGACCCTGCCTCTCCCTCTGCTTTCCCTCTCCTCCTTTGCATGGGCCTTGGCGGAAGTGGGGAGACTTTCCCCAAGATTCTGCTCCTGGCTCTCTGCTCTCTGTGTACATTCTCTCCCTTGGTGAGCTAATCCCCTCTCAGATTCTCAGCTATTACTGTGTGAATGACTCCCAGAACCCCTCTCTGACCTTGATCTTGAGTTTCACTTCTAAACCTACCATGTATATTGAATATTAAAAATTTAATCAGTGAAGGACGATAACAATTGCTTAAATTGTTGTTTCCTTCCAGTTTTTTTCTTATGCATATGCTGAGTTTTAACTAAGCTGTGAAAAGCAGAGGTCCAGGATTCAAAAGGAAATTAGTCAAAATACAAAAGAAAGCAAGTTATCGAGTAATTTAAAATTTGAAGTCTGACCCCACATTATCACTTACATTCTTAGATCTACCAGTTCCCCCAGCCATAAATTGCCTCACAGTATGTGAAATAAGAAGGACTAGATGGTGACGGTAGTGAAAGTTTGGTAAATTTATAAAATTTTAGACTAAGTAAATTTTGTCTCTCTCTCTCTCTCTCTCTCTCTCTCTCTGTCTCTCTCTCTCTCTCTCTCTCTGTCTCTCTGTCTCTGTCTCTCTCTCTCTGTGAAGTTTGTTCTATGTGCACTTGCAGCTACCAGGACAATGATGTTTCTACCCATAATATTATACATTGATGTTATGAATAATTGATCTTTAAATTTAGCAGTTCAGGGAATGGATGGTGATAAAATTGAAGACATTCCTCTAAATAGTCTATGGAAATCCATTCTATTAAAAAAAAAAAATTTCTTGCACAAAATGTTCCTGGACTCATCATTCTTAAAATGAAAAAGAAAGGAACTCGCCTTCTTGACATTCCTTAATGTGACTTTGAATTTTCTCTCACAGCAAGTACAAGTTCATACTGGAAGCCTTGCAGTCTATCAATAGAACTCTGCTCACCCACCTTATTTTAAAGCTGAAGCATGTTAAGCCCTCTAAGCCTCTCCTCATAAGACATACCCTTCATCTCCCAAATTAGTCCTGGTGCCTTTGCTGGATCTCTTCCAAGACTCAGATGTTCTTTTAAGCTTCATGTCCTATCACACCATGCAGTAGGCTATAAGCAGCGAGAGTTCCTTTGCCTTAAAATCTCCTTTGATCAATGGACCCTAACAATTTCCAGTCTCCATGTCTTCTACTCTGTGCTTATATGTTTATTGGAATACCACAAAATTTTTCCTAATTCTGATGACTGTAGATTACATGTACAATAACTGCATTTTCAGTAAGAAATTAAAGAACGAAACAAAAAGCACAGTGTAACTTAGAGGTACCTGACCTTGACCCACCATTTCCCGTCTGCAGGTCTTTGTTTCTGCCATTTCCTTCAGTTGAAGCAGCTTTACTTTCCCTCATGGTAGCTCCAAAGCTGATCCATTTTGGAAGGATAAACTCAAAGATGACTTCCTCCACAAAGTCTTCTCTCACGTTCCAGCTGGAAATGATCTCTAAGTTCACTGAATACTTTATAATACTCCTTATATAGTAAAAACAGTCTGCCTCCTATTGTCCTTATTTCTGTGTTATATTGTTTAAACTAAAGATTTCAATCTGTGGGCTACATCCAGATTGCAAATTAATTTTGCTTAGCCCACATAATTGTTTCATATAAAAAATATAAAAACCACATGAAATACGAATTTCTGGCTTCTTTTAAAAATACTGGGTCCAGGTAGAAACAATAAGCTGGAGCTCAATAGGGGCCACCCCAGTTTGTTTCTCGGGCCGCTTCAGTCATTTATGTTAACTGCCTAGCCCAGGTGGGCATTTGAATTTGCAATACTTAGTCTACACTGTAGTGTTCTTGAGGCAGGATCTTGTCTTAATCACTTTTACAGCATGCAGCAAGCTCTTAGTAATTTGTGGCTGAAAAAAATAAGTTTGTATGGGTTGAGAGGCGAGTATTTTTTTTTAAGTGACTTTGAGGTTATGTCACTGGGATCTGACCAATTCCTGTGATTCTCCTATTCCATCCTCACATTGTTTGAAGTTATCAATAAGTATCTATTCAGCTTTGACTATGTGTGAAAGCGTGGAGATATGAAACAAACAAGTGTGTCATCCTGCCCCTCCCTATAGGGGACTATATGAGGTAATAAGAAATAAGCACATGAAATAGTTTATGAGTAAGATATCATTGTAATTTCAAGGCAGCAGAGCAAAGTGTTTAACAGATGAGATGCTGGTGTCAGATATAATTGAATTTATATCTTGGCTCTGTACTTAGAATCTTATAATTTGGGTAAATTATTTAACCTTCTGAGCCTCAGTTTCCTCATCTTTTGCTGACCCCTTTTCAAGACTAAGATTAAGACAATAATTATATCTTCCCTATAGAGACATGGGAAGGTTAAATGAGCTAACAACACATGTGAAGTCCTTGGCATAGTGTCTGGACATGTTAAGTGTTCTGCAGATGGAAGAGTTTATTATTGGCAGCTAAATAATCCAGAATCATCTATAGTATATCTAAGAACATCTAATCAGTACACAAAATTTACCAAACCCTATTTCCCATATTGTCTGTATTATGAGCCAGTCTGCTATCCTCTACAAAAAATGACTGCTTACTATTCAGCGTTTACTCCTATGTGTGATTGCTGACTCTGTGTGGGTGTGCTGGACAAGATCAGTTTGTCACCGTGAGTCTTTTCACATTGGACATGTAAAGGCCAGCCCTGGGTCTGCAGCTGCAGCTGCTATTTGCAGCGCCAGGGCCTCTGAGATGGGATTCTGGGGCTCAGATTTATTTTCTTCCCTGTGCCTTTGTTTAAAAGACGCTGGTCCTGCTCAGCTGCCCTGACTGTTGCTGCTGCCCCGTAGTGCCCTCATTTTGCCTCCCTGGTTGAAGGTGTGCTTCACCCACAACTGTCTCCCAGAAAATTCAGGGAAGTCACCACCATCATTTAGTAAACACAGTGTCCTGGGCATCCTCCTAAGCATTTTAGATGTATTATCTCATTTAATTTCTATAAAACGCTATGAGATGGCTACCATTCTTATCCCTCATCTTAAAAGATGAAGAAACTGAGGTACAAGGAGGTTAAATAATTTCCCAAAGTTCACAGTTAGGAAAAGGGTGGAACCAGTATTGGAAAGCAAGTGTTTGCCAGAATCCATGGTCTTAACAATTACACTCTACTTCCTCTATTAAATTTAGGTGAATATCTTTCCTTGGAAAACACTCTTCCAACCCTGAGTTGTTGGTTGCCCTTTTAGCATGACAAAGAGGACCACAAAATTGCTTCCTCCATAGGCTCTGTCCACAGATCTCCGTCCGTAGTGCCACCTGCAACACTACTTTAAAGACTTTGAATCACCTTTGGGTTAAGTGAGGAAAACGCAGGGATCAATGAACATAGTCTGTAGTGGACTTTCAAAATACATATCTATTGATTATGAAGGAAAGATCCACAAGTAAAGTCTTAGTGCTTAATTTTGAGAGATGTATCAATAGAATGATTTCATGAGTTAGGACAAATCAGATAAAGTCATTAAGAATCCTTTAAAACATTCCTGAAACGTATTATCCTTAGTTTCCATCAAGCAAAATAGAGAAACATTTTCATATTTTAGAACTTTGTCAGGTTCAAAGCCGGATGAGTTAAGTGGGAAAAAAACATTTATGTATTTTAAAACGCTGTTACATACAAAAGTCTTTAGATACGAGAAACCTATGCACATATTTTAAGTGCTGAAGAAACATGAAATGAAAGCAAGTGATCAGCGTGGTTCTGAGCTGTGGACACTTGACAATGGCTAGAAAACGGGGTCATGCAAGTTAGAGGACAACCTCCTTCCAAGTTTCAAAACCCAAAACACAGTGACTACAAGAAGGAGCTGAGGTTGCCAGTGGAGTTGGGAGAAGAACTACTAAATATTGGAGCCCTAGGGATCAAATCTGGATCAAACCACCATTAACTGGAATAGAATCTGTCTTGATTGCAAAAGGACAACCTCAGTTCACTACCAGTGTAATCATCTTCATTAAGCAAGTGTGCCTTTTTTTTAAAAAACTGGGAAGATTTAGAACTAAGTGTAGAAAAGTTTCAGAGAATCAAAACTATGGTATTTATATATATATATATATATATATATATATATATATATATATATATATATATATATTTCATTTGTTTGTTTGTTTGTTTTTTGTTTTTTTAATTAAAATTGATTGGGGTGACAATGGTTAGCAAAATTGCACAGGTTTCAGGTAAACAATTCTGTAATACATCATCTATCTATCACATTGTGTGTTCACCACCCAGAGTCATATTAATATTTGGCAGTAAAATATTTTAAAAGAAAACCAAATATTTCAAATTTATAAAATTTGGCGTATTAGAGTGATGTGCTATTTAAATACTAGGACAACCAACTTGGAAATATGCTTGGCAATGTTTACAAAAGCTGAAATTGACCCAGCAATTCCACTCCTAGGTATAATATCTAATAGAAATGCATTCTTATGCACTTGATAAGATAAGTAACAGCAGCGTTTGTAATACCAGAAAACTGGAAACAATCCAATTATTCATCAGTATACCACAATGGACAAATTGTGGTATATTCCTACAAGGGAACATTAGGTAGCAATGAGAATAAATGATATGGATGAATCTCACACACCTAATGCTAAAACAAAAGCTGCTAGACACAGAGAGAACATACTATATACTTCCATCTTATAAAGAACAAAATAGGCAAAGCTATCCTATGTGGTTAAAAGCCGTAATATTCTGCTTCTCAATTTAGATGCTGCTTATACCAATATATTGGGTTTGTGAAAATGAATTATATAGCTATATATACTTTTCCATATGCACATTATACTTCAATAACATTTTCTAATTGGAAACAATAAAATAAAGTATTGTAGCTATGCAAAAAATCGACTTGACAGGATATGCTTTGCTTCAAAATAATACAGAATAGCAAGAAACTAATCAAAATGATTAGCCATGAGTTGACAGCTATTAAACCTAGAGGATGGATTAAAATACCTATAGAATGAAGATTCATTAAAATATTCTTATGTTTAAAATTTTTGGTTAGTAAAAAAAAATATTCTTATGTTTAAAATTTTTGGTTAAAAAAAAAAACAGGAGAAAACAACTTCTTATCTATCTCATGCTAATTATAACTGGAAAGAGGCTACCTTGAGGAAACAAAAAAATCACCCTTTCCCCCATTCTCCTAATGTGAAAACTTCGGAAAATAAAAGTTTAGTTAAAACCCCTTTATCCAACATGGTAAAATGGTGGGTTAATCAACAAATCTGATAATTTTAAAAAATCATGTGTACTAATATTTTAATGTACATTGAGTCATTGATATTTTGATGTAAGACCAAGGATTTTTCCTTATTAGAGATGCTGATTATATTCTTATTGGTATTACCTAAATGACATCATATGATTTCCATTCTTTGTTTCTCAAATGCAGAGCCAAAACTTAAAATCATTTAAAAATCAAAATGTGCCTAGAATTCTTCTAGCTTTTTACCATTTTCTAAGTCTTTAGTTAGTTGTTTCTCCACACCTAATTTGACTATTTTTTTGCAATTTGAATTTATTTAGGCATTCAGCCTAGTGTTTATAGAAACAACTCCCCACATTCATACTTTATCTGTTTACTTAATATTTAATTAAATTTCAATTACAAGTCTTATTGGCATAAACAGGTTTGGGAGCAAACAATACTCTTGATCAGGCTATAACTCAACTGGTAGGAGAAGTAAGCCTGTGTGTGTACTTAAGAGTATTTCAGGGTGCTAGGGGCAGCAGTCAGTATGTTTTTTTTAGAGGGAGTGAAGAGAGGTGGTTAATTTTTTTGCCAGTCAGTTAAGTGGAGGTGGACAAAGAAAGTTAAGATAATAATATCTATTATTTCTTGAGTACTAAGCCTGAGTCAAACACGATGCTGAACATTTTGCATACAGTATTCCATTTAATCCTCACATTCTGTATACAGTTTTCCATGTAATTCTTGTAATAGCCCTGAAAATTATCATCAGCACTTCACAGATGAAAAGAACAAGTTTCAGAGACGTTGGGAAGAATGATAAGATGCTATCCCATTTATCTAAACTAGGAGAACTCCCTGTGACCACAGATGCCCTTCATTTGAAAGTTGCACAGCCTCGAATCATCATTAGGGCTCACTAAGGGGGAAGGGCAAATACAGGAGGAAGCCAACTGTTCAGCTTCATCCTTTCTTAGGAATCTGGCTCTGAAAGAAGAAAAAGACATGGGTAAGCACAGCACCATAAGTAGTAGCCATAAAGCACCCTCAGCAAGAAAAGTTTGCTTTCTTTAAATAATTTCTGTGGGTATCTTTGGTCCTTTTATATGAATCAGAGTCTCTTCTCTCCCCAACCGTCTTGGTTATATCATTAGCATAGCCCAGTTAGCCCTTCCTGAGGAAGGGGAAAAAAACCCTTCAAAATCTAACCAGTTACTTGGAAGTTGCTCTGAGAATATGAAATGGAAATTTTCTTTTAGATTTAGACAGATGATTTGCCACCCTGCTGCACATCAGAATCTCCTGGGGACTTTGGGAAAAAAAACAACACAACAACCCATACAGGGCCTTTGATTGCCTTGCCCAAGCCCACATTTAGATTTCATTAGAGTAGGTGGGATGGGGCTCAAGCATCAATATTTTTTAAATTAAAGTTCCCCCAGCTGGTTAAATGTAC